>NW_026999940.1:122500-130000 GCF_036934945.1 Oncorhynchus masou masou
CAGAGGAAGACCTGGGTGCCCCCTGGATTAAATAACCCTCAGCCAATTCCACTAATGCCCCCATCATGGGACACGGGGCCTCCACCGTGGGGACCTTGTTGACAGTGAGGGGCAGTGCTGTGTCTGACAGGGCAGACAGATCTGGAACACACACCCCACTACATCAACCTCTCTCCATCTACCTCAGCCTGGCATGAAACATTCCCCGCTCTCTCTCTGTCTGTCTGTCTCTCTCGCTGTCTGTCTCTCGGTCTCTCTCGCTGTCTGTCTCTCGGTCTCTCTCGCTGTCTCTCTTGCGCTCTCTCTATTTTTCGGTCTCTCTTTATCTCACTCAGCCTGGGATGTGGGCATGAAACATATCCCGCTCTCTCTCGCTGTCTGTCTCTCTCTCGCTGTCTGCCGCTCTCGCTGTCTGCCGCTCTCTCTGTCTCTCGCTCTCTCTGTCTGTCCGTCTCGCGCTCTCTCTCTGTCCGTCTCGCGCTCTCTCTCTGTCCGTCTCGCTCTCTCTCTGTCCGTCTCGCTCTCTCTCTGTCCGTCTCGCTCTCTCTCTGTCCGTCTCGCTAATATCTCTCTCTGTCCGTCTCGCTCTCTCTCTGTCCGTCTCGCTCTCTCTCTGTCCGTCTCGCTCTCTCTCTGTCCGTCTCGCTCTCTCTCTGTCCGTCTCGCTCTCTCTCTGTCCGTCTCGCTCTCTCTCTGTCCGTCTCGCTCTCTCTCTGTCCGTCTCTCAATTCAATTCAATTCAATTCAAGGGGCTTTATTGGCATGGGTAACATGTGTTAACATTGCCAAAGCAAGTAAGGTAGATAATTTTTATTGTTTATTTCACTTTATATATTAACAGTAGACATCACACATACAGAAGTTTCAAAACAATAAAGACATTACAAATGTCATATTATATATATATATAAAGTGTTTTTGCAATGTACAAATGGTAAAGGACACAAGACACACAAAAAAGGACTCTCTCTCCTCTCTCACTCTCTCTCTCCTTCCCTCACTCTCTCTCTCTCTCTCCTTCCCTCACTCTCTCTCCTTCCCTCACTCTCTCTCCTTCCCTCACTCTCTCTCTCCTTCCCTCACTCTCTCTCTCCTTCCCTCACTCTCTCTCTCCTTCTCTCACTCTCTCTCTCCTTCCCTCTCACCTTCCCTCTCACTCTCTCTCTCTCTCTCTCTCTCTGTCCGTCTCTCTCTCTGTCTCTCTGTCTCTCTTTCTCTCTTTCTCGCACTCAGCCTGGGATGTGGGCATGAAACATACCCCGCTCTCGCTCTCTCTCTCTGTCTCTCTTTCTCGCTCAGCCTGGGATGTGGGCATGAAATAGCAATGAGGGGAAACTAAACAGAGAGGAGTCTGATGTGATGGACTGAATAATTCAACACAGAGAGAGCGAGTGAGAGGGAAGGAGAGAGAGAGAAGGAGAGCGAGAGAGAGCGAGAGTGGGAGGGAAGGAGAGCGAGAGAGCGAGAGTGGGAGGGAAGGAGAGAGAGAGAGCGAGAGTGGGAGGGAAGGAGAGAGAGAGAGAGAGACAGAGACAGAGAGAGAGACAGAGAGAGAGACAGAGAGAGATGTAACAATAGAGGAGCCATTTTGATACTAGCTTCACTGGACTTCTACACCTGGCTCGTATCATGTGACCAGTGGAGACACTTTAACGTAGCACCATCCTGCTCAGCTGACAGGTTGGACTGGGACAGACAGCCAACATGGTTGGACTGGGACAGACAGTGTCTGAGTGAATGAGACAGCTGGTGTGTCCTCCTTACCTCTCACTAGGTCCACATCAATGAGGTCTGCTTTCACATGGCCTGTCTTCTTCGGCTTGTTCCTCAGGCCCTGGAGAGGAGCAGCACAGTGTTTGTTAGACAGACAGACAGACAGACAGACAGACAGACAGACAGACAGACAGACAGACAGACAGACAGACATCCTCCCTCTAAGGGCCAGATTGTAAGTTGAGCTATGCGTGGGTAACTCCGTAGCTCATACATGGGAGGTTCTGAGTTATCCACACACATCTTAATTTAGGACGACCTTCGGTGCACTGACAGACAAAGTGAGGATCGGAAACCCTACAACCCATCGAGGGCACTAACTATGGAGGTAACCCCATGCATGTTAGGTCCTCACACAGTGGGTGCAGCATACCGTGCCAAACACACCTAACACAGGACAAACTACATGACGTTGAGGCCCTGCAGGATCAAAACACATGAACACACGGTGTCCTACATGTGACCAGTTCACTATCAGTCAGCACCAATGGAGTCAACAGCATGAAGCTATTGTGTCGCTCTGTTCAATTCCACGTGTGTGACAGACAGACGTCTTATTGACAGTGATGGATATATTGTGATGGATATATTGTGATGGATATAGATATACAGTGATGGATATATTGTGATGGATATATATATATACAGTGATGGATATATTGTGATGGATATATATATATACAGTGATGGATATATTGTGATGGATAAATTGTGATGGATATAGATATACAGTGATGGATATATTGTGATGGATATAGATATACAGTGATGGATATATTGTGATGGATATATTGTGATGATATATTGTGATGGATATATTGTGATGGATATAGATATACAGTGATGGATATATTGTGATGGATATAGATATACAGTGATGGATATATTGTGATGGATATATTGTGATGGATATATTGTGATGGATATAGATATACAGTGATGGATATATTGTGATGGATATAGATATACAGTGATGGATATATTGTGATGGATAAATTGTGATGGATATATTGTGATGGATATAGATATACAGTGATGGATATATTGTGATGGATATAGATATACAGTGATGGATATAGATATACAGTGATGGATATATTGTGATGGATATAGATATACAGTGATGGATAGATTGTGATGGATATAGATATACAGTGATGGATATACAGTGATGGATATAGATATACAGTGATGGATAGATTGTGATGGATATAGATATACAGTGATGGATATACAGTGATGGATATAGATATACAGTGATGGATATACAGTGATGGATATAGATATACAGTGATGGATAGATTGTGATGGATATAGATATACAGTGATGGATATATTGTGATGGATATAGATATACAGTGATGGATAGATTGTGATGGATATATTGTGATGGATATATTGTGATGGATATAGATATACAGTGATGGATATACAGTGATGGATAGATTGTGATGGATAGATTGTGATGGATATATTGTGATGGATATATTGTGATGGATATAGATATACAGTGATGGATATATTCAGCTCTTTACACAAGCCATTTGCCCTGATGGACCCATAGACTGACTGTATGTAATTAACGGATGGCCCTTGCACGTACAGGTGGATTTAGGTACAGGTGACATGGACATCTTACCGGGAGCGGCACGGGGCACCCACACAAACAAAAACATCGGTATGATGACATTTGCGCGGTCGGTTTTAAATCGCTCATTTGCACGTCAAGTCAATGATATCATGTCACCGTGTGGGACTGTGGGTCAATGAACCTCGTCAGAGTGGGCGTCCTGATTCTAGTTGGTGAGCTAGACAGGCTACTGGGAAGGTCTCCCACTCAGAAACACGAAATGGGGAGGGGGTAGGTTGACCTCAGGTCTCCCCACTGGAAGACAGAGGGAGGGGGAGGGGGAGGTTGACCTCAGGTCTCCCCACTGGAAGCCAGAGGTAGGGGGAGGGGGGTAGGTTGACCTCAGGTCTCCACACTATAAGGCAGAGGTAGGGGGAGGGGGTAGGTTGACCTCAGGTCTCCTCACTGGAAGCCAGAGGTAGGGGGAGGGGGTGGGTTGACCTCAGGTCTCCACACTATAAGGCAGAGGTAGGGGGGAGGGGGTAGGTTGACCTCAGGTCTCCACACTATAAGGCAGAGGTAGGGGGGACGGGGGTAGGTTGACCTCAGGTCTCCTCACTGGAAGACAGAGGTAGGGGGGGGGGGTAGGTTGACCTCAGGTCTCCTCACTGGAAGACAGAGGTAGGGGGAGGGGGTAGGGGGGTAGGGGGGTAGGTTGACCTCAGGTCTCCTCACTGGTAGCCAGAGATAGGGGGAGGGGGTAGGGGGGACGGGAGTAGGTTGACCTCAGGTCTCCTCACTGGAAGCCAGAGGGAGGGGGAGGGGGTAGGGGGAGGGGGTAGGGGGTAGGTTGACCTCAGGTCTCCTTACTGGTAGCCAGAGGTAGGGGGAGGGGTTAGGGGGTAGGTTAACCTCAGGTCTCCCCACTGGAAGCCAGAGGTAGGGGGACGGGGGGTAGGTTGACCTCAGGTCTCCTCACTGGAAGCCAGAGGTAGGGGGAGGGGGTAGGTTGACCTCAGGTCTCCTCACTGGAAGACAGGGGGAGGGGGTAGATTGACCTCAGGTCTCCCCACTGGAAGACAGAGGTCGGGGGAGGGGGCTAGGTTGACCTCAGGTCTCCTCACTGGAAGACAGAGGGAGGGGAGGGGGTAGGTTGACCTCAGGTCTCCTCACTGGAAGCCAGAGGTAGGGGGATAGGTTGACCTCAGGTCTCCTCACTGGAAGACAGAGGTAGGGGGAGGGGGTAGGGGGAGGGGGTAGGTTGACCTCAGGTCTCCTCACTGGTAGCCAGAGGTAGGGGGAGGGGGTAGGGGGACGGGGTAGGTTGACCTCAGGTCTCCTCACTGGAAGCCAGAGGTAGGGGGACGGGGGTAGGTTGACCTCAGGTCTCCTCACTGGAAGCCAGAGGTAGGGGGAGGGGGTAGGTTGACCTCAGGTCTCCTCACTGGAAGACGGGGGGGGAGGGGGTAGGTTGACCTTAGGTCTCCCCACTGGAAGCCAGAGGGAGGGGGAGAGGGGTAGGTTGACCTCAGGTCTCCCCACTGGAAGCCAGAGGGAGGGGGGAGGGGGGTAGGTTGACCTCAGGTCTCCTCACTGGAAGCCAGAGGGAGGGGGAGGGGGTAGGTTGACCTCAGGTCTCCTCACTGGAAGCCAGAGGTAGGGGGAGGGGGGGTAGGTTGACCAGAGGGAGGGGGGACGGGGGAATCTATCAAACAGCGCACCTCTGACTTTGTACAGAACTAATGCAACTAGTAAAATCAGTCACACTATGAAATGCTACCAAATAAACCACAATTCATTCATAATACTGTGAATATATAGATTCACAGACATATTGTTGCATTTTTTTCTGTTATGTGTGAAATCTTTAAGAATAATAAAACCAGTCTGCACACAAAGGTGAATTGGTTTAGTCTTGTCTCTTGGTTGACAGTGTTGGGGGATGGGTAATGTAGTCTTGACTCTTGGTTGACAGTGTTGGGGGATGGGTAATGTAGTCTTGACTCTTGGTTGACAGTGCTGGGGGATGGGTAATGTAGTCTTGACTCTTGGTTGACAGTGCTGGGGGACGGGTAATGTATTGATGCTCGATGACAAATCAACACAAATTTGTTTCTATTCGTCTTGGTTACTTCTTTGTGATATTTATGAGTCGGGGAGCCATACAAGCTCGAACCACCACTGCATACTAGAGTATCTCCTCCCTGGATTCCAGGTTATGGGAGACTGGGTTGTGTTCAATGGGCACCAAACGAGATAAAAAACCCTGAAACAGGGAAGGATTACTTGAACTTTACCCGTTAGAAACCCACATTCATTTTCTGTATGCAAATGTCCTAATGAACATGACCAGGTAGCATTTTCATGTTCTGTTGCAAAACGTTTTGCTACGGTGTGCCCTACTAAACACATCCCTGTAGTATAATGCTCTCTATCTATCTTAACACTCTCAAATGCTAATATTTACCCAAAGGTCAAACGGTGACCTTCCCTATCTGTATACAGCCATACAGGAATTTATCTTAAAGACCTTATCTTAAAGAGCTGACACGCTCTCGGTGTGTGGGTATGTGTGTCCGTAAACGATTAGACGAGACTATCAATACCTTCCTCTTTATTACTGCTATAAACTGTTTCATAGACAGACAGGACTGGAACAGGGAAAGAAGGGAGGGGTGTCTGTCTCCAGCTAGGAGTTAAACCCTCCTCAACTGAAAGGAGGGGTGTCTGTCTCCAGCTAGGAGTTAAACCTTCCTCAACTGAAAGGAGGGGTGTGTCTCCAGCTAGGAGTTAAACCTTCCTCAACTGAAAGGAGGGGTGTGTCTCCAGCTAGGAGTTAAACCCTCCTCAACTGAAAGGAGGGGTGTCTGTCTCCAGCTAGGAGTTAAACCTTCCTCAACTGAAAGGAGGGGTGTGTCTCCAGCTAGGAGTTAAACCTTCCTCAACTGAAAGGAGGGGTGTGTCTCCAGCTAGGAGTTAAACCTTCCTCAACTGAAAGGAGGGGTGTGTCTCCAGCTAGGAGTTAAACCTTCCTCAACTGAAAGGAGGGGTGTGCGTCCAGCTAGGAGTTAAACCTTCCTCAACTGAAAGGAGGGGTGTCTGTCTCCAGCTAGGAGTTAAACCCTCCTCAACTGAAGGGAGGGGTGTGTCTCCAGCTAGGAGTTAAACCCTCCTCAACTGAAAGGAGGGGTGTGTGTCTCCAGCTAGGAGTTAAACCCTCCTCAACTGAAAGGAGGGGTGTCTGTCTCCAGCTAGGAGTTAAACCTTCCTCAACTGAAAGGAGGGGTGTCTGTCTCCAGCTAGGAGTTAAACCCTCCTCAACTGAAAGGAGGGGTGTCTGTCTCCAGCTAGGAGTTAAACCTTCCTCAACTGAAAGGAGGGGTGTCTGTCTCCAGCTAGGAGTTAAACCTTCCTCAACTGAAAGGAGGGGTGTGTCTCCAGCTAGGAGTCAAACCCTCCTCAACTGAAAGGAGGGGTGTCTGTCTCCAGCTAGGAGTTAAACCTTCCTCAACTGAAAGGAGGGGTGTCTGTCTCCAGCTAGGAGTTAAACCTTCCTCAACTGAAAGGAGGGGTGTCTGTCTACAGCTAGGAGTTAAACCTTCCTCAACTGAAAGGAGGGGTGTGTCTCCAGCTAGGAGTTAAACCTTCCTCAACTGAAAGGAGGGGTGTCTGTCTCCAGCTAGGAGTTAAACCTTCCTCAACTGAAAGGAGGGGTGTGTCTCCAGCTAGGAGTTAAACCTTCCTCAACTGAAAGGAGGGGTGTGTCTCCAGCTAGGAGTTAAACCTTCCTCAACTGAAAGGAGGGGTGTCTGTCTCCAGCTAGGAGTTAAACCTTCCTCAACTGAAAGGAGGGGTGTGTCTCCAGCTAGGAGTTAAACCTTCCTCAACTGAAAGGAGGGGTGTCTGTCTCCAGCTAGGAGTCAAACCCTCCTCAACTGAAAGGAGGGGTGTGTCTCCAGCTAGGAGTTAAACCCTCCTCAACTGAAAGGAGGGGTGTATGTCTCCAGCTAGGAGTTAAACCTTCCTCAACTGAAAGGAGGGGTGTCTGTCTCCAGCTAGGAGTTAAACCTTCCTCAACTGAAAGGAGGGGTGTATGTCTCCAGCTAGGAGTTAAACCTTCCTCAACTG
Source organism: Oncorhynchus masou masou (assembly GCF_036934945.1). Lineage (NCBI taxonomy): Eukaryota > Metazoa > Chordata > Actinopteri > Salmoniformes > Salmonidae > Oncorhynchus > Oncorhynchus masou. The sequence continues at coordinate 129,972 of NW_026999940.1, forward strand.
AAAGGAGGGGTGTCTGTCTCCAGCTAGGA
>NW_026999940.1:135000-172500 GCF_036934945.1 Oncorhynchus masou masou
GCCTGGGTAGTGGTGCATTCACTTTACATTGGACTGTATTGACTGGATGGGCAACGAGGCTTCAGATCCCCCCTCCACTGCCCCTAACCCACTCTTCAACCCTGCTAATGATTGTGCTGTGTGTGTGTGTGTGTGTGTGTGTGTTGTGCATGCTCACTGCACACAGTTTCATATGAAAACCCAGCGTATCAAATCCCTATTCACTCCACTGTCCTTTATAAAAGGACTATCATACACAATGAAACCTTGTTGCAGAAACCTGTGGACCAGACAGGATAGATGACACATTCACACTAATTAAACATGCAGCACGTGAGAGAGGGGGGGGTGAGAGGAGGAGAAAGAGAGAACAAACACCATTGTAAATACAACCCATATTTATGTTTATTTATTTTCCCTTTTGTACTTGAACCATTTGTACATTGTTACAACACTGTATATATACATAATGACATTTGTAATGCCTATATTCTATTGGAACTTCTGTGAGTGTAATGTTTGCTGTTCATTTTTTATTATTTATTTAACTTTGTTTATTATCTACTTCACTTGCTTTGGCAATTTAAACATATGTTTCCCATGTCAATAAAGCCATTTGAAATGAATTGAATTGAGAGAGAGAGAGAGAGAGAGAGAGAGAGAGAGAGGCTGTGCAGCCACTGCACCACAGCAGAACCTGAGACAGAGCTGCATTTCCTGACAAAATGTCAACAATATAAAATAATTAGTGTCATTTCCCCAAATTTGAAACACTTATTGAAGGTTTCAAAGACCTCTGATGAGGATAGGCTACCCGTCCTGTTGGGGGAGGACACAGAGAGCTGTGGGTTGGCAGCGCACTACACTGCTGCCTGCCAGAAGATGAGGGACAGAGTCAACAAACCTGTCCTCTTTGCCATTGTATGATTATTTTTACTCTTAAATTTTTGTTGTTACTACTGTCCTGTTGACAATATTAATTATTATTATTTTAATGATGTTTACATTGTAAATCTCCAAAGTAAGTTTGGCAATATGTACTTTGACATGTCATGCCAATAAAACAAACTGAATTATATTTAATTGAGAGAGAGAGAGAGAGAGAGAGAGAGAGAGAGAGGGGGGGGGAGAGAAAACGAGAGATAGATAGAGATAGGGAAGAAAGAGAGAGAGAGGAGAGAGAGAGAGAGAGAGAGAGAGAGAGAGACTGAGGGGGGGTGAGAGGGGGAGAGAAAACGAGAGATAGAAAGAAAGATAGATAGAGAAGAGAGAGAGAGAGAGGGGAGAGAGATTGAGAGAGAGAGAGAGAGAGAGAGAGGGGAGAGAGATTGAGAGAGAGAGAGAGGAGAGAGAGAGAGAGAGAGAGAGACTGAGGGGGGGTGAGAGAGGGAGAGAAAGCGAGAGATAGAGAGAAAGATAGGGAAGAAAGAGAGCGATTGAGAGACAGAGAGAACAGTACTCAGTGCTTCCCCGTTCCCACCACAACTATAACCTTTTTATTTAACTGTGACTCCTCTCTGACTCCTCAATGTTTAAACCTGTTGGTCGTCTGGACTGTGACTCCTCAATGTTTAAACCTGTTGGTCGTCTGGACTGTGACTCCTCTCTGACTCCTCAATGTTTAAACCTGTTGGTCGTCTGGTCTGTGACTCCTCTCTGACTCCTCAATGTTTAAACCTGTTGGTCGTCTGGACTGTGACTCCTCTCTGTCTCCTCAATGTTTAAACCTGTTGGTTGTCTGGTCTGTGACTCCTCAATGTTTAAACCTGTCGGTCGTCTGGTCTGTGACTCCTCTCTGACTCCTCAATGTTTAAACCTGTTGGTCATCTGGACTGTGACTCCTCAATGTTTAAACCTGTTGGTCGTCTGGACTGTGACTCCTCTCTGACTCCTCAATGTTTAAACCTGTTGGTCGTCTGGTCTGTGACTCCTCTCTGACTCCTCAATGTTTAAACCTGTTGGTCGTCTGGTCTGTGACTCCTCTCTGACTCCTCAATGTTTAAACCTGTTGGTCGTCTGGTCTGTGACTCCTCTCTAACTCCTCAATGTTTAAACCTGTTGGTCATCTGGACTGTGACTCCTCTCTGTCTCCTCAATGTTTAAACCTGTTGGTCGTCTGGTCTGTGACTCCTCAATGTTTAAACCTGTTGGTCATCTGGACTGTGACTCCTCAATGTTTAAACCTGTTGGTCATCTGGACTGTGACTCCTCAATGTTTAAACCTGTTGGTCATCTGGACTGTGACTCCTCAATGTTTAAACCTGTTGGTCGTCTGGACTGTGACTCCTCTCTGTCTCCTCAATGTTTAAACCTGTTGGTCGTCTGGTCTGTGACTCCTCTCTGACTCCTCAATGTTTAAACCTGTTGGTCGTCTGGTCTGTGACTCCTCTCTGACTCCTCAATGTTTAAACCTGTTGGTCGTCTGGTCTGTGACTCCTCAATGTTTAAACCTGTTGGTCATCTGGACTGTGACTCCTCAATGTTTAAACCTGTTGGTCGTCTGGTCTGTGACTCATCTCTGACTCCTCAATGTTTAAACCTGTTGGTCATCTGGACTGTGACTCCTCAATGTTTAAACCTGTTGGTCATCTGAACTGTGACTCCTCAATGTTTAAACCTGTTGGTCGTCTGGTCTGTGACTCCTCTCTGACTCCTCAATGTTTAAACCTGTTGGTCGTCTGGTCTGTGACTCCTCTCTGACTCCTCAATGTTTAAACCTGTTGGTCGTCTGGACTGTGACTCCTCAATGTTTAAACCTGTTGGTCGTCTGGTCTGTGACTCCTCTCTGACTCCTCAATGTTTAAACCTGTTGGTCGTCTGGTCTGTGACACACACACACACACACACACACACACACACACACACACACACACACACACACACACACACACACACACACACACACACACACACCAGCTTGGGGGTGTTTATCATAGTGTTCCTATCTTCCTCTCCATAACTAAATATGTTGTGAGAAAGTCCTCTTCATCTTCCCTTAGATGCATCCATTTTGGTTCAGATACATTTTGGATGTTAATGCCCTTCCGTCAAAGCTCCACCCTAAGTCAATAGTCTAGGTGTTTGGTAAGAAGGGTAAAACTATCAGGTAAGCTGTGACTCTGTCCAGGTCGGTCGGAGAAAGGTTTAAGTGTCAGATAAATACTCTGCTGAAATGTTAATGTCCGTTGGGGGATTGGGTTAAGGTGGTCAGGTAGGCTTCTCCTGCGTCTCTCCGACACTCTTGTTTAGTGACAACAGCCGTGTGTGTGTGTGTGTGTGTGTGTGTGTGTGTGTGTGTGTGTGTGTGTGTGTTCCTCTGCTCCTGTTCATTTGTGGAGAATAGACATGTCACACATGAAACATGACCTTCATCCCCCAGACAGTTAAATCTACTGATATGGCACAGACAGGAAGGGGCTGTGTGTGTCTGTGTGCATGTTTGTGTGTGTGTGTGTATATGTCTGCCTCTGTGTGTGTGTGTCTGTCTGTCTGTGTGTGTATATATATAAATATGTGTGTATGTATGTGTATATAAGTGTGTGTGTGTGTGTCTTTACAGCCTGTTTACTACATGTTGTATTGACAGGTCTTGGGTCACCCTACTAGCCTCATCTCAAGCCAATGGAAACTCTGCATCTTTCATGAACCTCATCAAACATGCAACAGCCAAGGAGTCCTCAGAGAGAGACAGAATGAAGGAGTCCTCAGAGAGAGACAGAATGAAGGAGTCCTCAGAGAGAGTCAGAACGAAGGAGTCCTCAGAGAGAGTCAGAACGAAGGAGTCCTCAGAGAGAGACAGAACGAAGGAGTCCTCAGAGAGAGACAGAATGAAGGAGTCCTCAGAGAGAGACAGAATGAAGGAGTCCTCAGAGAGAGACAGAATGAAGGAGTCCTCAGAGAGAGACAGAATGAAGGAGTCCTCAGAGAGAGACAGAATGAAGGAGTCCTCAGAGAGAGACAGAATGAAGGAGTCCTCAGAGAGAGTCAGAATAAAGGAGTCCTCAGAGAGAGACAGAATGAAGGAGTCCTCAGAGAGAGTCAGAATGAAGGAGTCCTCAGAGAGAGACAGAATGAAGGAGTCCTCAGAGAGAGACAGAATGAAGGAGTCCTCAGAGAGAGTCAGAATGAAGGAACAAGGAAAGGGGGGGTGGAGACCATGGGGGTGACTAGACTAGAGTAGAGAGTGAACGTGACTAGACTAGAGGAGAGAGTGAACGTGACTAGACTAGAGGAGAGAAAAGAGACTGGGGTGACTAGACTAGAGGAGAGAAAAGAGACCAGGGATGACTAGACTAGAGAGAATAGAGACAGGGGGTGACAAGACTAGAGGAGAGAAAAGAGGCCGGGGGTGACTAGACTAGAGGAAGGAATAGAGACCGGGGGTGACTAGACTAGAGGAAGGAATAGAGACCGGGGGTGACTAGTCTAGAGGAAGGAAAAGAGACCGGGGGTGACTAGACTAGAGGAGAGAAAAGAGGCCGGGGGTGACTAGTCTAGAGGAAGGAATAGAGACCGGGGGTGACTAGTCTAGAGGAAGGAAAAGAGACCGGGGGTGACTAGACTAGAGGAGAGAAAAGAGACCGGGGTGACTAGACTAGAGGAAGGAAAAGAGACCGGGGTGACTAGTCAGAAGAGGAGAGAGTGAACGTGACTAGACTAGAGGAGAGAAAAGAGCCTGGGGTGACTAGACTAGAGGAGAGAAAAGAGACCAGGGATGACTAGACTAGAGAGAAAAGAGGCCGGGGGTGACTAGTCTAGAGGAAGGAAAAGAGGCCGGGGGTGACTAGACTAGAGGAGAGAAAAGAGGCCGGGGGTGACTAGACTAGAGGAAGGAATAGAGACCGGGGTGACTAGACTAGAGGAGAGAAAAGAGACCGGGGTGACTAGACTAGAGACCGGGGGTGACTAGACTAGAGGAGAGAAAAGAGACCGGGGGTGACTAGTCTAGAGGAAGGAAAAGAGACCGGGGGTGACTAGACTAGAGGAGAGAAAAGAGACCGGGGGTGACTAGACTAGAGGAAGGAAAAGAGACCGGGGGTGACTAGTCAGAAGAGGAGAGAGTGAACGTGACTAGACTAGAGGAGAGAAAAGAGCCTGGGGTGACTAGACTAGAGGAGAGAAAAGAGACCAGGGATGACTAGACTAGAGAGAAAAGAGGCCGGGGGTGACTAGTCTAGAGGAAGGAAAAGAGGCCGGGGGTGACTAGACTAGAGGAGAGAAAAGAGGCCGGGGGTGACTAGACTAGAGGAAGGAATAGAGACCGGGGGTGACTAGACTAGAGGAGAGAAAAGAGACCGGGGGTGACTAGACTAGAGGAGAGAAAAGAGACCGGGGGTGACTAGACTAGAGACCGGGGGTGACTAGTCAGAAGAGGAGAGAGTGAACGTGACTAGATTAGAGGAGAGAAAAGAGACCGGGGGTGACTAGACTAGAGGAAGGAATAGAGACCGGGGGTGACTAGACTAGAGGAGAGAAAAGAGACCGGGGGTGACTAGACTAGAGACCGGGGGTGACTAGACTAGAGGAGAGAAAAGAGACCGGGGGTGACTAGACTAGAGACCGGGGGTGACTAGTCAGAAGAGGAGAGAGTGAACGTGACTAGACTAGAGGAGAGAAAAGAGACCGGGGGTGACTAGACTAGAGAAAAGAGGCCGGGGGTGACTAGTCTAGAGGAAGGAAAAGAGACCGGGGTGACTAGACTAGAGGAAGGAAAAGAGGCCGGGGGTGACTAGTCTAGAGGAAGGAAAAGAGACCGGGGTGACTAGATTAGAGGAGAGAAAAGAGACCGGGGTGACTTGTCTAGAGGAGGAGAGAGTGAACGTGACTAGTCTAGAGGAGAGAAAAGAGACCGGGGGTGACTAGACTAGAGGAGGAGAGAGTGAACGTGACTAGTCTAGAGGAGGAGAGACCGGGGGTGACTAGTCTAGAGGAGGAGAGACCGGGGGTGACTAGTCTACAGGAGGAGAGAGTGAACGTGACTAGTCTAGAGGAGGAGAGAGTGAACGTGACTAGTCTAGAGGAGGAGAGAGTGAACGTGACTAGTCTAGAGGAGAGAAAAGAGACCCCGGGAGACGGACCCACTGGTTGCCCTCTAGGTTACAGAGAGCTGGTAGTCCCATCCACCAAACTACCAGGTGTGAAACAGGCAAGGGACTCAGGGGTATGCTAATTTGGTTTAGAGCAGACCTAACTCACTCCATTAAATTAATCAAAACAGGAATGCTATAGATGGAGTTTGGAAACCTACCAAAAAACACTTAGGCAACAACAAATTCAATCCATCTTAGACAATTTCCTGGGTAAAACGTTCCACTGTAATAGTGAAGGTGTAAACTTGGCAGTAGAAAATCTTAACAATATATTTGACCTCTCAGCTTCCCTATCAAATCTAAAAATCTCAAATAGAAAACTGAAGAACATGAACAACAATGACAAATGGTTTGATGAAGAATGCAAAAATCTAAGAAAGAAATTGAGAAACCTGTCCAACCAAAAACAAAGAGACCCGGAAAACCTGAGTCTACGCCTTCACTATGGTGAATTACTAAAACAATACAGAAATACACTACAGAAAAAGAAGGAACAGCACGTCAGAAATCAGCTCAATGTAATTGAAGAATCCACAGACTAACCACTTCTGGGAAAATTGGAAAACACTAAACGAAACAACACAAAGAATTATCTATCCAAAATGGAGATGTATGGGTAAACCACTTCTCCAATATTTTTGGCTCTATAACAAAGAATAAAGAGCAAAAACATATACAGGATCAAATACAAATCTTAGAACCAGAACCACCTGGATTCTCCAATTACCTTGAATGAGCTACAGGACAAAATAAAAACCCTCCAACCCAAAAAGGCCTGTGGTGTTGATGGTATCCTCAATGAAATGATCAAATATACAGACAACAAATTCCAATTGTCTATACTAAAACTCTTTAACATCATCCTTAGCTCTTCCCCAATATTTGGAACCAAGGACTGATCACCCCAATCCACAAAAGTGGAGACAAATTTGACCCCAATAACTACCGTGGGATATGCGTCAACAGCAACCTTGGGGAAATCCTCTGCATTATCATTAACAGCAGACTCGTACATTTCCTCAGTGAAAACAATGTACTGAGCAAATGTCAAATTGGCTTTTTACCAAATTACCGTACAACAGACCATGTATTCACCCTGCACACCCTAATTGACAAACAAACAAACCAAAACAAAGACAAAATCTTCTCATGCTTTGTTGATTTCAAAAAAGCCATCGACTCAATTTGGCATGAGGGTCTGCTATACAAATTGATGGAAAGTGGTGTTGGGGGTAAAACATACCACATTATAAAATCCATGTACACAAACAACAAGTGTGCGGTTAAAATAGGCAAAAAAATATATACATTTCTTCCCACAGGACCGTGGGGTGAGACAGGGATGCAGCTTAAGCCTCACCCTCTTCAACATATATATCAACGAATTGGCGCGGGCACTAGAAAAGTCTGCAGCACCCGGCCTCACCCTACTAGAATCTGAAGTCAAATGTCTACTGTTTGCTGATGATCTGGTGCTTCTGTCACCAACCAAGGAGGGCCTACAGCAGCACCTAGATATTCTGCACAGTAAATCTCAGTAAGACCAAAATAATGGTGTTCCAAAAAAAGATCCAGTTGCCAGGACCACGAATACAAATTCCATCTAGACACTGTTGCCTTAGAGCACACAAAAAACTATACATACCTTGGCCTGAACATCAGCGCCACAGGTAACTTCCACAAAGCTGTGAACGATCTGAGAGACAAGGCAAGAAGGGCATTCTATGCCATCAAAAGGAACATAAATTTCAACATACCAATTAGGATCTGGCTAAAAATACTTGAATCAGTTATAGAACCCATTGCCCTTTATGGTTGTGAGGTCTGGGGTCCGCTCACCAACCAAGAATTCACAAAATGGGACAAACACCAAATTGAGACACTGCATGAAGAATTCTTCAAAAATTCCTCTGTGTACAACGTAGAACAACAAATAATGCATGCAGAGCAGAATTACGCCGATACCCGCTAGTTATCAAAATCCAGAAAAGAGACGTTAAATTCTTCAACCACCTAAAAGGAAGCGATTCCAAAACCTTCCATAACAAAGCCATCACCTACAGAGAAATTAACCTGGAGAAGAGTCCCCTAAGCATGCTGGTCCTGGGGCTCTGTTCACAAACACACCCTACAGAGCCCCAGGACAGCAACAGAATTAGACCCAACCAAATCACGAGAAAAACTAAAAGATAATTACTTGACACATTGAAAATAATTAACAAAAAAACAGCAAACTAGAATGCTATTTGGCCCTAAACAGAGAGTACACAGTGGCAGAATAACTGACCACTGTGACTGACCCAAACTTAAGGAAAGATTTGACTATGTACAGACTCAGTGAGCATAGCCTTGCTATTGAGAAAGGCCGTCGTAGGCAGACCTGGCTCTCAAGAGAAGACAGACAATGTGCCCACTGCCTACAAAATGAGATGGAAACTGAGCTGCACTTCCTAACCTCCTGCCAAATGTATGACCATATTAGAGAGACATATTTCCCTCAGATTACACAGATCCACAAAGAATTCCAAAACAAATCCACCGTGTGACATCACAGCAGCAATATTTGTGACCTGTTGCCACAAGAAATGGGCAACCAGTGAAGAACAAACACCATTGGAAATACAACCCATATTCATTTTCCATGTTGTACATTAACTATTTGCACATCATTATAACACTGTATATCGATGTCACATGACATTTGAAATGTCTCTTTTCCTTTGAAACTTGTGAGTGTGATGTTTACGGTTAATTTTTATTGTTTATTTCACTTTTGTTTATTATCTACTTCACTTGCTTTGGCAATGTTAACATATGTTTTCCATGCCAATAACGCCCTTTGAATTGAGTGAGTGAGAGAGGGAGAGAGAGAGAGTGTGTGAGAGAGAGTGAGAGTGAGTGAGAGTGAGAAGTAATACCAAGAGGACCAAGGAAGTAATACCAAGAGGACTAAGGAAGTAATACCAAGAGGACCAAGGAAGTAATACCAAGAGGACCAAGGAAGTAATACCAAGAGGACCAAGGAAGTAATACCAAGAGGACCAAGGAAGTAATACCAAGAGGACCAAGGAAGTAATACCAAGAGGACCAAGGAAGTAATACCAAGAGGACTAAGGAAGTAATACCAAGAGGACTAAGGAAGTAATACCAAAAGGACTAAGGAAGTAATACCAAGAGGACTAAGGAAGTAATACCAAGAGGACTAAGGAAGTAATACCAAGAGGACTAAGGAAGTAATACCAAGAGGACTAAGGAAGTAATACCAAGAGGACTAAGGAAGTAATACCAAGAGGACTAAGGAAGTAATACCAAGAGGACTAAGGAAGTAATACCAAGAGGACTAAGGAAGTAATACCAAGAGGACTAAGGAAGTAATACCAAGAGGAATAAGGAAGTAATACCAAGAGGAATAAGGAAGTAATACCAAGAGGAATAAGGAAGTAATACCAAGAGGAATAAGGAAGTAATACCAAGAGGACCAAGGAAGTAATACCAAGAGGACTAAGGAAGTAATACCAAGAGGACTAAGGAAGACTAAGGAATACCAAGAGGACTAAGGAAGTAATACCAAGAGGACTAAGGAAGTAATACCAAGAGGAATAAGGAAGTAATACCAAGAGGAATAAGGAAGTAATACCAAGAGGAATAAGGAAGTAATACCAAGAGGACTAAGGAAGTAATACCAAGAGGACTAAGGAAGTAATACCAAGAGGAATAAGGAAGTAATACCAAGAGGACTAAGGAAGTAATACCAAGAGGACTAAGGAAGTAATACCAAGAGGACTAAGGAAGTAATACCAAGAGGACTAAGGAAGTAATACCAAGAGGACTAAGGAAGTAATACCAAGAGGACTAAGGAAGTAATACCAAGAGGACTAAGGAAGTAATACCAAGAGGAATAAGGAAGTAATACCAAGAGGACTAAGGAAGTAATACCAAGAGGAATAAGGAAGTAATACCAAGAGGACTAAGGAAGTAATACCAAGAGGAATAAGGAAGTAATACCAAGAGGACTAAGGAAGTAATACCAAGAGGACTAAGGAAGTAATACCAAGAGGACTAAGGAAGTAATACCAAGAGGACTAAGGAAGTAATACCAAGAGGACTAAGGAAGTAATACCAAGAGGACTAAGGAAGTAATACCAAGAGGACTAAGGAAGTAATACCAAGAGGACTAAGGAAGTAATACCAAGAGGACTAAGGAAGTAATACCAAGAGGACTAAGGAAGTAATACCAAGAGGACTAAGGAAGTAATACCAAGAGGACTAAGGAAGTAATACCAAGAGGAATAAGGAAGTAATACCAAGAGGACTAAGGAAGTAATACCAAGAGGACTAAGGAAGTAATACCAAGAGGACTAAGGAAGTAATACCAAGAGGACTAAGGAAGGAATACCAAGAGGACTAAGGAAGTAATACCAAGAGGAATAAGGAAGTAATACCAAGAGGACTAAGGAAGGAATACCAAGAGGACTAAGGAAGGAATACCAAGAGGACTAAGGAAGGAATACCAAGAGGACTAAGGAAGTAATACCAAGAGGAATAAGGAAGTAATACCAAGAGGACTAAGGAAGTAATACCAAGAGGACCAAGGAAGTAATACCAAGAGGACTAAGGAAGTAATACCAAGAGGACTAAGGAAGGAACCTCTTCAAAACAAACAGAAATATTACAACCCATCTAAGACCTGCAGTAGTGACTGAACACCATCCCTCTGTTCTCAGAACAGCCTCTCTATTACATCATCACACTGAATGAGAGACGGACAAAATAAGAGCCTCGTTGCCGCACTGCCAGGTTCACCATGACAACCGAGTTGTAGGGAGGATGGGAGGATGATCCTCGCGTTGCCATGGCAGCCAGGTTATGTAACAATAGTCTCCACACTGCAGTGGAGGAGGAGGGAGATGTCTGTCTGTTATAATGTGGAAGAGGAGGAGGAGGAGGGAGATGTCTCTGTCTGTTATAATGTGGAGGAGGAGGGGGGGAGATGTCTCTGTCTGTTATAATGTGGAGGAGGGGGGGAGATGTCTCTGTCTGTTATAATGTGGAGGAGGAGGAGGAGGGGGGGGGAGATGTCTCTGTCTGTTATAATGTGGAGGAGGAGGAGGGGGAGATGTCTCTGTCTGTTATAATGTGGAGGAGGAGGAGGGGGAGATGTCTCTGTCTGTTATAATGTGGAGGAGGAGGGGGAGATGTCTCTGTCTGTTATAATGTGGAGGAGGAGGAGGGGGGAGATGTCTCTGTCTGTTATAATGTGGAGGAGGAGGGGGGAGATGTCTCTGTCTGTTATAATGTGGAGGAGGGGGGGAGATGTCTCTGTCTGTTATAATGTGGAGGAGGAGGAGGGGGGAGATGTCTCTGTCTGTTATAATGTGGAGGAGGAGGAGGAGGAGGAGGAGGGAGATGTCTCTGTCTGTTATAATGTGGAGGAGGAGGGGGAGATGTCTCTGTCTGTTATAATGTGGAGGAGGAGGGGGGAGATGTCTCTGTCTGTTATAATGTGGAGGAGGAGGAGGGGGGAGATGTCTCTGTCTGTTATAATGTGGAGGAGGGGGAGGAGGAGGAGGAGGAGGAGGAGGAGGGAGATGTCTCTGTCTGTTATAATGTGGAGGAGGAGGAGGGGGGAGATGTCTCTGTCTGTTATAATGTGGAGGAGGAGGGGGAGATGTCTCTGTCTGTTATAATGTGGAGGAGGAGGAGGAGGGAGATGTCTCTGTCTGTTATAATGTGGAGGAGGAGGGGGAGATGTCTCTGTCTGTTATAATGTGGAGGAGGAGGAGGAGGGGGAGATATCTCTGTCTGTTATAATGTGGAGGAGGATGGGGGAGATGTCTCTGTCTGTTATAATGTGGAGGAGGAGGAGGAGGAGGAGGAGGAGGAGGAGGAGGGGGGAGATGTCTCTGTCTGTTATAATGTGGAGGAGGAGGGGGGAGATGTCTCTGTCTGTTATAATGTGGAGGAGGAGGAGGAGGAGGAGGAGGAGGGGGAGATGTCTCTGTCTGTTATAATGTGGAGGAGGATGGGGGAGATGTCTCTGTCTGTTATAATGTGGAGGAGGGGGAGGGGGGAGATGTCTCTGTCTGTTATAATGTGGAGGAGGAGGGGGAGATGTCTCTGTCTGTTATAATGTGGAGGAGGAGGGGGGAGATGTCTCTGTCTGTTATAATGTGGAGGAGGAGGAGGGGGGAGATGTCTCTGTCTGTTATAATGTGGAGGAGGAGGGGGGAGATGTCTCTGTGTGTTATAATGTGGAGGAGGAGGGGGAGATGTCTCTGTCTGTTATAATGTGGAGGAGGAGGAGGAGGAGGAGGAGGGGGAGATGTCTCTGTCTGTTATAATGTGGAGGAGGAGGAGGGGGGAGATGTCTCTGTCTGTTATAATGTGTAGGGTGAGGAGGAGGAGGGGGAGATGTCTCTGTCTGTTATAATGTGGAGGAGGAGGGGGAGATGTCTCTGTGTGTTATAATGTGGAGGAGGGGGGAGGGGGAGATGTCTCTGTGTGTTATAATGTGGAGGAGGGGGAGGGGGAGATGTCTCTGTCTGTTATAATGAGGAGGAGGAGGAGGAGGAGGAGGAGGAGGAGGGGGAGATGTCTCTGTCTGTTATAATGTGGAGGAGGAGGAGGGGGAGATGTCTCTGTCTGTTATAATGTGGAGGAGGAGGAGGAGGGGGAGATGTCTCTGTCTGTTATAATGTGGAGGAGGAGGGGGAGATGTCTCTGTCTGTTATAATGTGGAGGAGGAGGGGGAGATGTCTCTGTGTGTTATAATGTGGAGGAGGAGGGGGAGATGTCTCTGTCTGTTATAATGAGGAGGAGGAGGAGGAGGAGGAGGAGGAGGAGGGGGAGATGTCTCTGTCTGTTATAATGTGGAGGAGGAGGAGGAGGAGGGGGAGATGTCTCTGTCTGTTATAATGTGGAGGAGGGAGGGGGAGATGTCTCTGTCTGTTATAATGTGGAGGAGGAGGAGGGGGAGATGTCTCTGTCTGTTATAATGTGGAGGAGGAGGGGGAGATGTCTCTGTGTGTTATAATGTGGAGGAGGAGGGGGGAGATGTCTCTGTCTGTTATAATGAGGAGGAGGAGGAGGAGGAGGAGGAGGAGGAGGGGGAGATGTCTCTGTCTGTTATAATGTGGAGGAGGAGGAGGGGGAGATGTCTCTGTCTGTTATAATGTGGAGGAGGAGGGAGGGGGAGATGTCTCTGTCTGTTATAATGTGGAGGAGGAGGGGGAGATGTCTCTGTCTGTTATAATGTGGAGGAGGAGGAGGGGGAGATGTCTCTGTCTGTTATAATGTGGAGGAGGAGGAGGGGGAGATGTCTCTGTCTGTTATAATGTGGAGGAGGAGGAGGGGGAGATGTCTCTGTCTGTTATAATGTGGAGGAGGAGGGGGAGATGTCTCTGTGTGTTATAATGTGGAGGAGGAGGGGGAGATGTCTCTGTCTGTTATAATGAGGAGGAGGAGGAGGAGGAGGAGGAGGAGGAGGGGGAGATGTCTCTGTCTGTTATAATGTGGAGGAGGAGGAGGGGGAGATGTCTCTGTCTGTTATAATGTGGAGGAGGAGGAGGGGGGATGTCTCTGTCTGTTATAATGTGGAGGAGGAGGAGGGGGGAGATGTCTCTGTCTGTTATAATGAGGAGGGGGAGGAGGGGGAGATGTCTCTGTCTGTTATAATGAGGAGGGGGAGGAGGAGGAGGAGGAGGAGGAGGGGGAGATGTCTCTGTCTGTTATAATGAGGAGGAGGAGGGGGGAGATGTCTCTGTCTGTTATAATGAGGAGGAGGAGGGGGGAGATGTCTCTGTCTGTTATAATGAGGAGGGGGGAGATGTCTCTGTCTGTTATAATGTGGAGGAGGAGGAGGAGGAGGGGGGAGATGTCTCTGTCTGTTATAATGTGGAGGAGGAGGGGGGAGATGTCTCTGTCTGTTATAATGTGGAGGAGGAGGAGGAGGAGATCTGTGGATAAGTTAGTTTCTAATGGTTCAGGTTAAGATAGGTAATCTGATCCTAGATCTGTGGATAAATTAGTTTCTAATGGTTCAGGTTAAGATAGGTAATCTGATCCTAGATCTGTGGATAAATTAGTTTCTAATGGTTCAGGTTAAGATCGGTAATCTGATCCTAGATCTGTGGATAAATTAGTTTCTAATGGTTCAGGTTAAGATAGGTAATCTGATCCTAGATCTGTGGATAAATTAGTTTCTAATGGTTCAGGTTAAGATAGGTAATCTGATCCTAGATCTGTGGATAAATTAGTTTCTAATGGTTCAGGTTAAGATAGGTAATCTGATCCTAGATCTGTGGATAAATTAGTTTCTAATGGTTCAGGTTAAGATAGGTAATCTGATCCTAGATCTGTGGATAAATTAGTTTCTAATGGTTCAGGTTAAGATAGGTAATCTGATCCTAGATCTGTGGATAAATTAGTTTCTAATGGTTCAGGTTAAGATAGGTAATCTGATCCTAGATCTGTGGATAAGTTAGTTTCTAATGGATCAGGTTAAGATAGGTAATCTGATCCTAGATCTGTGGATAAATTAGTTTCTAATGGTTCAGGTTAAGATAGGTAATCTGATCCTAGATCTGTGGATAAATTAGTTTCTAATGGTTCAGGTTAAGATAGGTAATCTGATCCTAGATCTGTGGATAAGTTAGTTTCTAATGGTTCAGGTTAAGATAGGTAATCTGATCCTAGATCTGTGGATAAATTAGTTTCTAATGGTTCAGGTTAAGATAGGTAATCTGATCCTAGATCTGTGGATAAGTTAGTTTCTAATGGATCGGGTTAAGATAGGTAATCTGATCCTAGATCTGTGGATAAATTAGTTTCTAATGGTTCAGGTTAAGATAGGTAATCTGATCCTAGATCTGTGGATAAGTTAGTTTCTAATGGATCGGGTTAAGATAGGTAATCTGATCCTAGATCTGTGGATAAGTTAGTTTCTAATGGTTCAGGTTAAGATAGGTAATCTGATCCTAGATCTGTGGATAAGTTAGTTTCTAATGGATCAGGTTAAGATAGGTAATCTGATCCTAGATCTGTGGATAAGTTAGTTTCTAATGGTTCAGGTTAAGATAGGTAATCCGATGCTGGACAGATATGCGGTTGGGGGCAAGTCCAGGGAGAACTTTTCCCACATTTTGTTACGTTACAGCCTTAATCTAAAATTGATTAAATAAATGTTGTTCCTCATCAATCTACACACAATACCCCATAACGACAAGGCGAAAACAGGTTTTTACAAATTTTAGCAAATGTATTAAAATAAAAAAACAGAAATACCTTATATGAGACTCAAAATTGAGCTCAGGTGCCTCCTGTTTCCATTGATCATCCTTGAGATGTTTCTACAACTTGATTGGAGTCCACCTGTGGTGAATTCAATTGATTGGACATGACTCGGAAATGCACACACCTGTCTATATAAGGTCCCAGAGTTGAAAGTGCATGTCAGAGCAAAAACCAAGCCATGAGGTCGAAGGAATTATCCATAGAGCTCCGAGACAGGATTGTGTCGAGGCACAGATCTGAGGAAGGGTACCATAACATTTCTGCAGCATTGAATGCCAAAGCGTCACGTCTGGAGGAAACCTAACACCATCCCTTCAGTGAAGTATGGTGGTGGCAGCAGGATGTTTTCAGTGGCAGGAACTGGGAGACTAGTCAGGATCAAGGGAAAGATGAACGGAGCAAAGTACAGAGAGATCCTTGATGAAAATCTGCTCCAGAGCCCTCAGGACCTCAGACTGGGGCGAAGGTTCAGCTTCCAACAGGACAACGACCCTAAGCACACAGCCAAGACAACACAGGAGTGGCTTCGGGACAAGTCTCAATGTCCTTGAGTGGCCCAGCCAGAGCCCTGACTTGAACCCGATCGAACATCTCTGGAGAGACCTGAACATAGCTGTGCAGCGACGCTTCCCATCCAACCTGACAGAGATTGAGAGGATCTGCAGAGAAGAATGCGAGAAACTCTACAAATGCAGTTGTGCAAAGTTTGTAGCATCATACCCAAGAAGACTTGAGACTGTAATCGCTGCCAAAGATGCTTCAACAAAGTACTGAGTAAAGGGTCTGAATACTTCTGGAAATGTGATATAAAAAAAATATTTAAAAAATGTGATATTAAAAAATAAAATAAATTTAATGTAGAAACATGTCTAAAAACCTGTTTTTGTCATTATGGCGTACTGTGTGTAGACTGAGGGGAGATAGCTATTTCATCCATTTTAGAGTAAGGCTGTATGTGGGGCAATGGCGTAGGAATTTTTTCCTACAACCACAGAGTTGTCAGTCACACCCTAGCTGGCCACACCCTGCAGTGCTTTACATCTGAGGTAAAACATTTTCCATCCAGAAGAAAATGTCCGTTTGTGCTGCAGCAGAAGGAGCCAGAGACTCATCTGGTATGGAGAGAGACTAGGCTGGAACACTGACTCATCTGGTATGGAGAGAGACTAGGCTGGAACACTGACACATCTGGTATGGAGAGAGACTAGGCTGGAACACTGACTCATCTGGTATGGAGAGAGACTAGGCTGGAACACTGACTCATCTGGTATGGAGAGAGACTAGGCTGGAACACTGACTCATCTGGTATGGAGAGAGACTAGGCTGGAACACTGACACATCTGGTATGGAGAGAGACTAGGCTGGAACACTGACACATCTGGTATGGAGAGAGACTAGGCTGGAACACTGACTCATCTGGTATGGAGAGAGACTAGGCTGGAACACTGACACATCTGGTATGGAGAGAGACTAGGCTGGAACACTGACACATCTGGTATGGAGAGAGACTAGGCTGGAACACTGACACATCTGGTATGGAGAGAGACTAGGCTGGAACACTGACACATCTGGTATGGAGAGAGACTAGGCTGGAACACTGACACATCTGGTATGGAGAGAGACTAGGCTGGAACACTGACACATCTGGTATGGAGAGAGACTAGGCTGGAACACTGACTCATCTGGTATGGAGAGAGACTAGGCTGGAACACTGACACATCTGGTATGGAGAGACTAGGCTGGAACACTGACACATCTGGTATGGAGAGAGACTAGGCTGGAACACTGACACATCTGGTATGGAGAGAGACTAGGCTGGAACACTGACACATCTGGTATGGAGAGAGACTAGGCTGGAACACTGACACATCTGGTATGGAGAGAGACTAGGCTGGAACACTGACACATCTGGTATGGAGAGAGGCTGGAACACTGACTCATCTGGTATGGAGAGAGGCTGGAACACTGACTCATCTGGTATGGAGAGAGACTAGGCTGGAACACTGACACATCTGGTATGGAGAGAGACTCGGCTGGAACACTGACTAATCTGGTATGGAGAGAGACTAGGCTGGAACACTGACTCATCTGGTATGGAGAGAGACTCGGCTGGAACACTGACTCATCTGGTATGGAGAGAGACTAGGCTGGAACACTGACTCATCTGGTATGGAGAGAGACTAGGTTGGAACACTGACTCATCTGGTATGGAGAGAGACTAGGCTGGAACACTGACACATCTGGTATGGAGAGAGACTCATCTGGTATGGAGAGAGACTCATCTGGTATGGAGAGAGACTGGGCTGGAACACTGACACATCTGGTATGGAGAGAGACTAGGCTGGAACACTGACTCATCTGGTATGGAGAGAGAGACTCATCTGGTATGGAGAGTGACTAGGCTGGAACACTGACTCATCTGGTATGGAGAGAAACTAGGCTGGAACACTAACTCATCTGGTATGGAGAGAGACTAGGCTGGAACACTGACTCATCTGGTATGGAGAGAGACTAGGCTGGAACACTGACTCATCTGGTATGGAGAGAGACTAGGCTGGAACACTGACTCATCTGGTATGGAGAGAGACTCATCTGGTATGGAGAGAGACTAGGCTGGAACACTGACTCATCTGGTATGGAGAGAGACTAGGCTGGAACACTGACTCATCTGGTATGGAGAGAGACTAGGCTGGAACACTGACTCATCTGGTATGGAGAGAGAGACTCATCTGGTATGGAGAGTGACTAGGCTGGAACACTGACTCATCTGGTATGGAGAGAAACTAGGCTGGAACACTGACTCATCTGGTATGGAGAGAGACTCATCTGGTATGGAGAGAGACTAGGCTGGAACACTGAAATCTGGTATGGAGAGAGACACATATGGTATGGAGAGAGACTGGGCTGGAACACTGACACATCTGGTATGGAGAGAGACTAGGCTGGAACACCGACTTATCTGGTATGGAGAGAGACTAGGCTGGAACACTGACTCATCTGGTATGGAGAGAGACTAGGCTGGAACACTGACTCATCTGGTATGGAGAGAGACTAGGCTGGAACACTGACTCATCTGGTATGGAGAGAGAGACTCATCTGGTATGGAGAGTGACTAGGCTGGAACACTGACTCATCTGGTATGGAGAGAAACTAGGCTGGAACACTGACTCATCTGGTATGGAGAGAGACTCATCTGGTATGGAGAGAGACTAGGCTGGAACACTGACATCTGGTATGGAGAGAGACACATCTGGTATGGAGAGAGACTGGGCTGGAACACTGACACATCTGGTATGGAGAGAGACTAGGCTGGAACACCGACTTATCTGGTATGGAGAGAGACTAGGCTGGAACACTGACTCATCTGGTATGGAGAGAGACTAGGCTGGAACACTGACATCTGGTATGGAGAGAGACACATCTGGTATGGAGAGAGACTGGGCTGGAACACTGACACATCTGGTATGGAGAGAGACTCGGCTGGAACACTGACTCATCTGGTATGGAGAGAGACTAGGCTGGAACACTGACACATCTGGTATGGAGAGAGACTAGGCTGGA
The DNA here is from genome assembly GCF_036934945.1 of Oncorhynchus masou masou. NCBI lineage: Eukaryota > Metazoa > Chordata > Actinopteri > Salmoniformes > Salmonidae > Oncorhynchus > Oncorhynchus masou. The sequence goes on from NW_026999940.1 coordinate 153,921, forward strand.
ACACTGACATCTGGTATGGAGAGAGACACATCTGGTATGGAGAGAGACTGGGCTGGAACACTGACACATCTGGTATGGAGAGAGACTCATCTGGTATGGAGAGAGACTCGGCTGGAACACTGACACATCTGGTATGGAGAGAGACTCATCTGGTATGGAGAGAGACTCGGCTGGAACACTGACACATCTGGTATGGAGAGTGACTCATCTGGTATGGAGAGAGACTAGGCTGGAACACTGACTCATCTGGTATGGAGAGAGACTAGGCTGGAACACTGACTCATCTGGTATGGAGAGAGAGACTCATCTGGTATGGAGAGTGACTAGGCTGGAACACTGACTCATCTGGTATGGAGAGAAACTAGGCTGGAACACTGACTCATCTGGTATGGAGAGAGACTAGGCTGGAACACTGACTCATCTGGTATGGAGAGAGACTAGGCTGGAACACTGACTCATCTGGTATGGAGAGAGACTAGGCTGGAACACTGACTCATCTGGTATGGAGAGAGACTAGGCTGGAACACTGACTCATCTGGTATGGGAGAGAGACTCATCTGGTATGGAGAGTGACTAGGCTGGAACACTGACTCATCTGGTATGGAGAGAAACTAGGCTGGAACACTGACTCATCTGGTATGGAGAGAGACTCATCTGATATGGAGAGAGACTAGGCTGGAACACTGACATCTGGTATGGAGAGAGACACATCTGGTATGGAGAGAGACTGGGCTGGAACACTGACACATCTGGACTCGGCTGGAACAACACTGACACATCTGGTATGGAGAGAGACTCGGCTGGAACACTGACACATCTGGTATGGAGAGAGACTCATCTGGTATGGAGAGAGACTAGGCTGGAACACTGACACATCTGGTATGGAGAGAGACTAGGCTGGAACACTGACATCTGGTATGGAGAGAGACACATCTGGTATGGAGAGAGACTGGGCTGGAACACTGACACATCTGGTATGGAGAGAGACTCATCTGGTATGGAGAGAGACTCGGCTGGAACACTGACACATCTGGTATGGAGAGAGACTCATCTGGTATGGAGAGAGACTCGGCTGGAACACTGACACATCTGGTATGGAGAGAGACTCATCTGGTATAGAGAGAGACTAGGCTGGAACACTGACTCATCTGGTATGGAGAGAGACTCGGCTGGAACACTGACACATCTGGTATGGAGAGAGACTAGGCTGGAACACTGACACATCTGGTATGGAGAGAGACACGGCTGGAACACTGACTCATCTGGTATGGAGAGAGACTCGGCTGGAACACTGACTCATCTGGTATGGAGAGAGACACGGCTGGAACACCGACACATCTGGTATGGAGAGAGACTCATCTGGTATGGAGAGAGACTCGGCTGGAACACTGACTCATCTGGTATGGAGAGAGACTCATCTGGTATGGAGAGAGACTCGGCTGGAACACTGACTCATCTGGTATGGAGAGAGACTCGGCTGGAACACCGACTCATCTGGTATGGAGAGACTTGGCTGGAACACTGACACATCTGGTATGGAGAGAGACTCATCTGGTATGGAGAGAGACACGGCTGGAACACTGACTCATCTGGTATGGAGAGACTTGGCTGGAACACTGACTCATCTGGTATGGAGAGACTCGGCTGGAACACCGACTCATCTGGTATGGAGAGACTTGGCTGGAACACTGACACATCTGGTATGGAGAGAGACTCATCTGGTATGGAGAGAGACTCGGCTGGAACACTGACTCATCTGGTATGGAGAGAGACTCATCTGGTATGGAGAGATACTCGGCTGAAACACTGACACATCTGGTATGGAGGAAGTATCGCCTTACTAAACACCCCATAGCAGCACACACACACACACACACACACACACACACACACACACACACACACACACACACTTTACAGTGTGAAGGTCACAAACACACATTGTAGGACTAAGAGCTCACAGTGAAATATTCTAGATTCTACCAACCTATGGCTGGTTAAAACAGGATGTGAAACAGAACAGAATCAACAAGGGGCTTTTTCTAAAACTGTGACCTCCAGTCTCTCAGTCACAACATCGGCCCACAATAGCACAACAACGCAGCCTACACCCAAACACATCAATTCCAATGCAACACCATTCTGCACCTGTGTGAGAGACAGACACCAGCTTATTCCATCACAGCTCGTACAGTGATGTAAGTCTATTATAGACTTCACTAGCTCATGTGACTGGGGCTAAATAAAACCAACTATCCTAAGCAGGCAAGGCTGGACTGGGACGTGTGACATGACTGGCTCCTGTCCTTTGTTGACTCCTAAATGGTATCCTATTCCCTTTGGGGTCTGGTCAAAAGTTGTGTACTATGTAGGGAGTAGGGTGCCATTTGGAACAGATCCATAGCCCAGATCAGGTGAGGGTTAATGAGATCACACTGCAGTGACAGAATGACAGACAGCATTCCGGTCTGGACAGCACCCATCACATAACATAACATACACTCCCCCTTAACAGTCTGGACAGCACCCACCACATAACATAACATACACTCCCCCTTAACAGTCTGGACAGCACCCATCACATAACATACACTCCCCCTTAACAGTCTGGACAGCACCCATCACATAACATAACATACACTCCCCCTTAACAGTCTGGACAGCACCCACCACATAACATAACATAACATACACTCCCCCTTAACAGTCTGGACAGCACCCATTACATCACATAACATAACATACACTCCCCCTTAACAGTCTGGACAGCACCCATCACATAACATGCACTCCCCCTTAACAGTCTGGACAGCACCCATCACATAACATACACTCCCCCTTAACCATCTGGACAGCACCCATCACACAACATAACATACACTCCCCCTTAACAGTCTGGACAGCACCCATCACACAACATAACATACACTCCCCCTTAACAGTCTGGACAGCACCCATCACACAACATAACAGAACAGAACATACACTCCCCCTTAACAGTCTGGACAGCACCCATCACATAACATAACACAACATATATACACTCCCCCTTAACAGTCTGGACAGCACCCATCACATAATATAACATACACTCCCCCTTAACAGTCTGGACAGCACCCATCACATAATATAACATACACTCCTCCCTTAGCCTTCTAATAAACTGAGTATAAAAAACATTAAGGACACCTGCTCCTTCCAGAACAGACCATCCAGGTGAAATCTATGATCCCTTATTGACGTCAGTGGTTAAATCCTCTTCAATCAGTGTAGATGGAGGGGAGGAGACAGGTTAAATATATGATCCCTTATTGATGTTACCTGTTAAATCTTCTTCAGTCAGTGTAGATGAAGGGGAGGAGACAGGTTAAAGATATGATCCCATATTGATGTTACCTGTTTAATCCACTTCAGCCAGTGTAGATGAAGGGGAGGAGACCGGTTAAAGATCTGATCCCTTATTGATGTCAGATGTTAAATCCTCTTCAGTCAGTGTAGATGAAGGGGTGGAGACAGGTTAAAGAAGGGAGTTTTAAGCCTTGAGACAATTAAGACTTGGATTGTGTATATGTGCCATTCCTGAGGGTGAATAGACAAGACAAAACAATTAAGTGCCTTGGAACAGCGTATGGTAGTAGGTGCCAGGCGCACCGGTTTGTGTCAAGAACTGCAACGTTGCTGGGTTTTTCACGCTCAACAGTTTCCTGTGTATATCAAGAACGGTCCACCACCCAAAGGACATCCAGCCAACTGGACACAACTGTGGGAAGCATTGGAGTCAACATGGACCAGCCTCCCTGTGGAGGGGGGTTTATTAGAAACATGTATTTAATATTTGGTATACTCCGTGTATATCATATCACCCCCGGTCTAGCCCAACTCCTAACCACATATATCACCCTCGTTATAGCCCAACACCTGACCATATATCACCCTCGTTATAGCCCAACACCTGACCATATATACTGCATCACCCTCGTTATAGCTCAACACCTGACCATATATCACCTTCGTTATAGCCCAACGCCTGACCAGATATACTGCATCACCCTCGTTATAGCCCAACTCCTAACCATATATATCACCCTCGTTATAGCCCAACACCTGACCAGATAAACTGTATCACCCCGTTGTAGCCCAACACCTGACCAGATATACTGTATCGCCCCCGTTAGAGCCCAACACCTGACCAGATATACTGTATCGCCCCGTTATAGCCCAACACCTGACCAGATATACTGCATCACCCTCGTTATAGCCCAACTCCTAACCATATATATCACCCTCGTTATAGCCCAACACCTGACCAGATATACTGCATCACCCTCGTTATAGCCCAACTCCTAACCATATATATCACCCTCGTTATAGCCCAACACCTGACCAGATATACTGTATCACCCTCGTTATAGCCCAACACCTGACCAGAAAAACTGTATCACCCTCGTTATAGCCCAACACCTGACCAGATATACTGTATCATCCCCGTTATAGCCCAACACCTGACCCGATATACTGCATCACCCTCGTTATAGCCCAACTCCTAACCATATATATCACCCTCGTTATAGCCCAACACCTGACCAGATATACTGCATCACCCTCGTTATAGCCCAACACCTGACCAGATATACTGTATCACCCCCGTAATAGCCCAACGCCTGACAAGGATGTTTCCCCTCTAGGTGTCTGACTGGAAGAGATTGACTCAGAATGAATCAGACATTTGTGCCAACTGATTGAAAAGATTAGAAGCCTGTTTTAAACACATTCAATTCCAGGAGTGCTAGTTTATTGTGAAGCTCAAAGTAGCTATGAAGGAGCTAAGAAAACACAAGATTAAGATACAGGCCGATAGTATTGGAACACACTAGCGGCCTGTCCAGGGGGTGCACCTGTATCAAGCGGTGTCAGAAACAGGAGATGGGCTCCTGCTCCTGCGAGCCACTCTCCTAGGAGCAGTCCTTTTCCATAAACCTCTCCACAGTGAGGGAAGTGAAACGTCTCGTTGTAAAGGGCACAAAGCCACGAGGGGGGAGAGAGAGAGAGAGACAGAATAACGGAGAGGGACAAGAGAAGGTGAAGAGAAATGGATAGAAAGACAGATCAATGGAGAGTAATAAGGAGAAAGACAGTCTCTCTCTCTCCCCATCCATGCATCCATTTCTCTACCCATGTGTCTCTGTCTTTCTATCCATTTCTCTTTTCCTTCTCTATGTCTCTCCGTTTCGCTCTCCCTCCCTACGGTCTCTCTCTCTCTGCTGAGTCTCTGTCTCAGAGGAGGGCTGTAGGTTCATGTCATAACATGTTCTGCTAACAGCTAGCAGGGTTGAGTCATTCCCATTCAAACACATTATGAGTTGTTTGGACCTGCCTGGCTAAATGACTGACTGCTCTCTATCACTCTCTCTATCACCTATCACTCTCTCTATCACCTGTCCCTCTCTCTGTCTTGTTCTGTCAGTCCGAATCGACTCACCACCTCCTCCGAATCGACTCTACCTCCTCCGAATCGACTCTACCTCCTCCGAATCGACTCTACCTCCTCCGAATCGACTCTACCTCCTCCGAATCGACTCTACCTCCTCCGAATCGACTCTACCGCCCTGCTCAGAATAGTTTTCATGATGGTCCTGTATGGGGAGGCTGACAGGCGAACATCAGGGAGCTGTTACACCAGCAGGTGAATAATGCCTGGCTCTTTCACTGCTCTTTACTTCATTGAAAAAAGACCAATAGACTCATACAGGTCTTCCCATTTCATCCCTAACTAGTAACAGACAACAGCATACCTTAATCATCTAGCCTGAATAGAAGTAGTTATACATACAAATAATTAAGAGTATTACTGTGTCAATCAACTAAAACACTAATAAATATGTTTCTTGCCCAGAATAAAAGCGGTTCTGTTTTCAGCCTCTTGAGACCCAGGCTGGTCTCTGATGTAATGTAGACGGTACCGAGCGGTCGGGTCAGCCTCAGTGGAGGACGCAGGCCGGACACAGAGAGGTACACGACAACATTAATAACAGCCTCCATCTGTCTGTGTGTCTGTCCGCCCAGTACCAGGGATCTGTTACATCAGTGCTGGCCACAGACCTCAGCATAAGGACAGGCTTACTGTGTTGCTTGGTTACAAAGCCTACAGCTAAAAAAAAATGACTTGATGACTCCGGTATTAAAACGGTCATAAAATGACACTGGTCTAAACTCAAACTGAAACAGCAGGTAACCCAATCAAAACCAGCAACTGTCTGTCTGTATGTTAGCAGGTAACCCAATCAAAACCAGCAACTGTCTGTCTGTCTGTTAACAGCAGGTAACCCTATCAAAACCAGCAACTGTCTGTCAGTCTGTTAACAGCAGGTAACCCTATCAAAACCAGCAACTGTCTGTCAGTCTGTTAACAGCAGGTAACCCTATCAAAACCACCAACTGTCTGTCAGTCTGTTAACAGCAGGTAACCCTATCAAAACCAGCAACTGTCTGTCAGTCTGTTAGCAGGTAACCCAATCAAAACCAGCAACTGTCTGTCAGTCTGTTAACAGCAGGTAACCCAATCAAAACCAGCAACTGTCTGTCTGTATGTTAGCAGGTAACCCTATCAAAACCACCAACTGTCTGTCTGTATGTTAACAGCAGGTAACCCTATCAAAACCACCAACTGTCTGTCAGTCTGTTAACAGCAGGTAACCCTATCAAAACCAGCAACTGTCTGTCAGTCTGTTAACAGCAGGTAACCCTATCAAAACCAGCAACTGTCTGTCAGTCTGTTAACAGCAGGTAACCCTATCAAAACCACCAACTGTCTGTCTGTCTGTCTACAGTGTTTATTTTCTCTCTCTTCGCTCCTCTGAGATAAAATAGACACGGGATCCTGTTGGAAAGAATCAAGCAATCAAAGATAAATACAACAGAAACAAGAGGATTCTTACCTTCTTCTGGTACCACACCACAGCATCTCGCACTTTGGACGCCATTTACATGTCAGAGGTCACCAGCTGGGGCATTTTAGGCTGTAAAACGGAGAGAACGAGAGAGAGAGAGAGAGAGAGATCAGTCAATGAGGAGTCTGTGTTGCTCCGCATAGCTTTTAAAGCCTCTACCTGCTGGGCAGGTGTGTCATGCTCTCTGACATCACACACACACACACCTCATTAATAGTGGGGCGAGCCTTTGAGAGGAACAGGCAGTCTCTCTTGACAGTACCTTGGCTCCCGCGACATATACACACACGAAGTAGAGAAGCTAATTAGGAAGCTGGCGGTGCTGTGTTGCTGCCACCATCCTATTCATATTCAATACCAGACACACAGAGCGGTCAGCAGAGAAGCTGGTCTGGTCAGAGCTCAGACTGAGGGGAGTTAAGTCAGTCTCTCTCTAAACAGCTGGGCTGTTATGTGAAGGGGAGTCAGTCAGTCTCTCTCTCTAAACAGATGGGCTGTTATGTGAAGGGGAGTCAGTCTCTCTCTAAACAGATGGGCTGTTATGTGAAGGGGAGTCAGTCAGTCTCTCTCTCTAAACAGATGGGCTGTTATGTGAAGGGGAGTCAGTTAGTCTCTCTCTCTAAACAGATGGGCTGTTATGTGAAGGGGAGTCAGTTAGTCTCTCTCTCTAAACAGATGGGCTGTTATGTGAAGGGGAGTTAGTTAGTCTCTCTCTCTAAACAGATGGGCTGTTATGTGAAGGGGAGTCAGTCTCTCTCTCTAAACAGATGGGCTGTTATGTGAAGGGGAGTCAGTCTCTCTCTCTAAACAGATGGGCTGTTATGTGAAGGGGAGTTAGTCTCTCTCTCTAAACAGATGGGCTGTTATGTGAAGGGGAGTCAGTCTCTCTCTCTAAACAGATGGGCTGTTATGTGAAGGGGAGTCAGTCAGTCTCTCTCTCTAAACAGATGGGCTGTTATGTGAAGGGGAGTCAGTTAGTCTCTCTCTCTAAACAGATGGGCTGTTATGTGAAGGGGAGTCAGTCTCTCTCTAAACAGATGTCAAACAGTTTGCTCTTTCCATCTGACAGTGTTGAAGAGTTTGCTCTTACGATGTTTTTAAGTACACTACGATGTTTTTAAGTACACTACGACATTTTTAAGTACACTACGATGTTTTTAAGTACACTACGATGTTTTTAAGTACACTACAATGTTTTTAAGTACACTTGGACGTTTCAAGTCTTTATTTGATGAGCAGATGTTTCTGGGTGGGGCCTTCAGCTCTGCACAATAGCTGGGTGTGTGTGACACCACATCTCATTCAGCACACACACTTTTCCACCTTCAGCGTTTGATTGAGCCTGGCATTGTGTGCTAGATGGGCGGTGTAAGGGGTTGGCACTTTTGGGACTATTATATTCCACGAGGCAAGCGTAGTCAAGCGCAGCAGTTACTTGGAGAAAACAAATGTTATTTCCCAGGTCTGACGGCAGTTGGTTCCCCTGCATAGAACTGTCGTGGTCCAGGAGGAAAGTGGTGTTCCTAGAATATAAATACTATTTCTCACAGAGACTATTTATAGCTAGTAGGAAATGTCTGTTTTTCTTAAAGAGAGGTCTCATTCCTGACTGATTACACTGTTGCTAGGATGCTCCTCCCAGTCCAGTCCTTCTGCTCTATTTCTCTCTCTGTGTGTGTGTGTGTGTGTGTGTGTGTGCGCGCGCGCACACCTGGCAACGACATCAAAAGCAGATCCTCCACGTCAAAACACACAGATTCCATGTCTTTGCGGCTTAAGAACCGAGCTTTGAGAGGTAGATAGACTGACGCTAGAGAATCAGATCACAGTGATCTGTAGTGATGACATATGAGGTCGACACCTAGTCCCCAGGCGGCACCTGGCATCCTGTTCAGGAGGAATAAACAGAAGAGCTGTTTATATCTATCATGCCACACAGTGAGCCAGCAGAGCTAATAGAACAAGAGAGACTGGAGCATCACAGTGAGCCAGCAGAGCTAATAGAACAAGAGAGACTGTAGCATCACAGTGAGCCAGCAGAGCTAATAGAACAAGAGAGACTGTAGCATCACAGTGAGCCAGCAGAGCTAATAGAACAAGAGAGACTGGAGCATCACAGTGAGCTGGCAGGGCTAATAGAACAAGAGAGACTGGAGCATCACAGTGAGCCAGCAGAGCTAATAGAACAAGAGAGACTGTAGCATCACACAGTGAGCCAGCAGGGCTAATAGAACAAGAGAGACTGTAGCATCACAGTGAGCCAGCAGAGCTAATAGAACAAGAGAGACTGTAGCATCACACAGTGAGCCAGCAGAGCTAATAGAACAAGAGAGACTGGAGCATCACAGTGAGCCAGCAGAGCTAATAGAACAAGAGAGACTGTAGCAGCACACAGTGAGCCAGCAGAGCTAATAGAACAAGAGAGACTGTAGCATCACAGTGAGCCAGCAGAGCTAATAGAACAAGAGAGACTGTAGCATCACAGTGAGCCAGCAGAGCTAATAGAACAAGAGAGACTGTAGCATCACAGTGAGCCAGCAGAGCTAATAGAACAAGAGAGACTGTAGCATCACACAGTGAGCCAGCAAAGCTAATAGAACAAGAGAGACTGTAGCATCACAGTGAGCCAGCAGAGCTAATAGAACAAGAGAGACTGTAACATCACATAGTGAGCCAGCAGAGCTAATAGAACAAGAGAGACTGTAGCATCACAGTGAGCCAGCAGAGCTAATAGAACAAGAGAGACTGTAGCATCACACAGTGAGCCAGCAGAGCTAATAGAACAAGAGAGACTGGAGCATCACAGTGAGCCAGCAGAGCTAATAGAACAAGAGAGACTGTAGCATCACAGTGAGCCAGCAGAGCTAATAGAACAAGAGAGACTGTAGCATCACACAGTGAGCCAGCAAAGCTAATAGAACAAGAGAGACTGTAGCATCACAGTGAGCCAGCAGAGCTAATAGAACAAGAGAGACTGTAACATCACATAGTGAGCCAGCAGAGCTAATAGAACAAGAGAGACTGTAGCATCACAGTGAGCCAGCAGAGCTAATAGAACAAGAGAGACTGGAGCATCACACAGTGAGCCAGCAGAGCTAATAGAACAAGAGAGACTGTAGCATCACAGTGAGCCAGCAGAGCTAATAGAACAAGAGAGACTGTAGCATCACACAGTGAGCCGGCAGGGCTAATAGAACAAGAGAGACTGTAGCATAACAGTGAGCCAGCAGAGCTAATAGAACAAGAGAGACTGTAGCATCACAGTGAGCCAGCAGAGCTAATAGAACAAGAGAGACTGTAGCATCACACAGTGAGCCAGCAAAGCTAATAGAACAAGAGAGACTGTAGCATCACACAGTGAGCCAGCAGAGCTAATAGAACAAGAGAGACTGTAGCATCACAGTGAGCCAGCAGAGCTAATAGAACAAGAGAGACTGGAGCATCACACAGTGAGCCAGCAGAGCTAATAGAACAAGAGAGACTGTAGCATCACAGTGAGCCAGCAGAGCTAATAGAACAAGAGAGACTGTAGCATCACACAGTGAGCCGGCAGGGCTAATAGAACAAGAGAGACTGTAGCATCACAGTGAGCCAGCAGAGCTAATAGAACAAGAGAGACTGTAGCATCACAGTGAGCCAGCAGAGCTAATAGAACAAGAGAGACTGTAGCATCACACAGTGAGCCGGCAGGGCTAATAGAACAAGACTGTAGCAACAAGAGAGACTGTAGCATCACAGTGAGCCAGCAGAGCTAATAGAACAAGAGAGACTGTAGCATCACAGTGAGCCAGCAGAGCTAATAGAACAAGAGAGACTGTAGCATCACACAGTGAGCCAGCAAAGCTAATAGAACAAGAGAGACTGTAGCATCACACAGTGAGCCAGCAGAGCTAATAGAACAAGAGAGACTGTAGCATCACAGTGAGCCAGCAGAGCTAATAGAACAAGAGAGACTGTAGCATCTTAAACTGAGATCACAGAGGTCTCTCTGGTCGTGTCTACACTTGACACTTACATGCGACTTCTCCTATCTGAATACGAAGATCACACTGGTCTCGACACACAAAAGTCACTTTGTGGTGTTTTATTTTTATTTATTTTACCTTTATTTAACTAGGCAAGTCAGTTAAGAACACATTCTTATTTTCAATGACGGCCTCAGAACAGTGGGTTAACTGCCTGTTCAGGGGCAGAACGACAGATTTGTACCTTGTCAGCTCTGGGATTTGAACTCGCAACCTTCCGGTTACTAGTCCAACGCTCGAACCACTAGGCTACCCTGCCGCCCCGGTGACTGTGTGATTGTGTTCAGATCTGTCTGACCACTTCAGGGGGTGGTCTGGGATGCATTGTGTGAGCATTTCTCCTCAGTCTGGACGCCATCTGTTCACCGAAAGCGCATAAAGTGTGTGACATCATCAGCACTCGTCCGTCCCACAAGTCTCCAGAAAACGTGTGTTTTGGGACCGGGAGGCACCGTGTCATTACGATGTTGGAGAAATACGTTCCTGGTGTGCGTTTCCTGGCCTCATAAATGCAAGACAGATAACTAATATTTATATCACATGTCGTCAGACAGAGGAGGACTTCAGCCTGTAGTCTGAAGCTACATTAACACACTCCAACACTCTCTCACACCGTCCCACACGTTCACATAGATGAACAGGAATTCACACACACACTGATTGGACACGCCGGTCCGCCAGCAGAAGGCATTTCACGTATTCTGTGATGAGTGTTTTTACTGCAGGGTTTTTCATTTGACGAGGTCCTTGCTGAAGGAGTGTTGCGAGACAGAAAATGCGTATTGTTGAGGAGTTAGCTGGCTAGCTGGGATACATCTGAATGTGATTCCCAGTATTTCAGATCATTGCCTGTTCTCTCTAGCTAAGCCCCCTTTCACCCAGAAATTATACGTTTGCTTTAAAAAGAGATTAAACGTCATAATTCAATGTTTGTGTTATTAGTCTGCTCAGAAAAAAAATCCCTATGTGATGTCTGTGTTGCATGTTGGTTTTCACTGCTGCCGGATTAATCCAAATAAAAACTAGAATCCCCAACCAGTCATTATTCACTTGCCTGTATGTAGACTATCATGGCTCTGGTACAGCCAGTCTGTATGTAGACTGTCATGGCTCTGGTACAGCCAGTCTGTATGTAGACTATCATGGCTCTGGTACAGCCAGTCTGTATGTAGACTGTCATGGCTCTGGTACAGCCAGTCTGTATGTAGACTATCATGGCTCTGGTACAGCCAGTCTGTATGTAGACTATCATGGCTCTGGTACAGCCAGTCTGTATGTAGACTATCAAGGCTCTGGTACAGCCAGTCTGTATGTAGACTATCAAGGCTCTGGTACAGCCAGTCTGTATGTAGACTGTCATGACTCTGGTACAGCCAGTCTGTATGTAGACTATCAAGGCTCTGGTACAGCCAGTCTGTATGTAGACTATCAAGGCTCTGGTACAGCCAGTCTGTATGTAGACTATCAAGGCTCTGGTACAGCCAGTCTGTATGTAGACTATCAAGGCTCTGGTACAGCCAGTCTGTATGTAGACTGTCATGACTCTAGTACAGCCAGTCTGTATGTAGACTATCATGGTTCTGGTACAACCAGTCAACAACAACCTCCTCAGCTGTTTTGGAGTTGTCTAAAGCTGCTGGTTAGTTACTATAATCACAGTAAGATTAGACCTAGCTACTCCTTAGTGACAACACTGCATGGGCCAAGCAATCACACACACACACACACACACACACACACACACCAATGTTCCACAGCGTCATCCAGATAACTATACAGGAAAATTGTTACTCAGTTTACATGGAATATAGACTAGCCAGAAAAACCTGGACGGTTCACGGGGAGCGTTCCCAAAAACATCTCCTGTTATGTTGACGAGTCTTGCTACTTGCCAAGGGTTCTGTGTTAAACTCTCTAGAACACACACACACACACACACACACACACACACACACACACACACACACACACACACACACACACACACACACACACACACACACACACACACACACAGTGGAGCAGAGATCAGGCATGTGTGTGATTCAGCAGAGACCAGGTTTGTGTGTGTATGTGTGTGTGTGTGTGTGTGTAGCACATCCCCTCATATCTCACTCAAAACAAATAGCAGCAGTATCCATATAAAAACTACCTTCAGGTTAATCTCTTGTGGATTGATGATGTAATCTGACCAAATTACACAAAATGTTAATTCTGGGTTACGTTCAGGTCAACTCATTCAGTCACAGTTTGGGCTAAATATTAATCAATATTACTGGGAAAGGGGACACCCACTAACCCAAAGGTTGCTGGATCCAATCCCTGAGCTGACAAGGTAAAAATCTGTCCTTCTGCCCCTGAACCAGGCAGTTAACCCACTGTTCCCCTGAGCAAGGCAGTTAACCCACTGTTCCCCTGAGCCAGGCAGTTAACCCACTGTTCCCCTGAACAAGGCAGTTAACCCACTGTTCCCCTGAACCAGGCAGTTAACCCACTGTTCCCCTGACACAATTCAGTTAACCCACTGTTCCCCTGAACAAGGCAGTTAACCCACTGTTCCCCAGAAACAAGGCAGTTAACCCACTGTTCCCCAGAAACAAGGCAGTTAACCCACTGTTCCCCAGAAACAAGGCAGTTAACCCACTGTTCCCCAGAAACAAGGCAGTTAACCCACTGTTCCCCTGAACAATTCAGTTAACCCACTGTTCCCCTGAACAATTCAGGTAACCCACTGTTCCCCTGAGCAAGGCAGTTAACCCACTGTTCCCCTGAGAAAGGCAGTTAACCCACTGTTCCCCTGAGCAAGGCAGTTAACCCACTGTTCCCCTGAGCAAGGCAGTTAACCCACTGTCCCCCTGAACAAGGCAGTTAACCCACTGTTCCCCTGAACCAGGCAGTTAACCCACTGTTCCCCTGATCAAGGCAGTTAACCCACTGTTCCCCTGAACCAGGCAGTTAACCCACTGTTCCCCTGATCAAGGCAGTTAACCCACTGTTCCCCTGAATAAGGCAGTTAACCCACTGTTCCCCTGAACAAGGCAGTTAACCCACTGTTCCCCTGATCAAGGCAGTTAACCCACTGTTCCCCTGAACCAGACAGTTACCCCACTGTTCCCCGGGCGCTGAAGACGTGGATGTCGATTAAGGCAGCCCCCCCACACCTCTCTGATTCAGAGGTTGGGTTAAATGAGGAAGACGCATTTCAGTTGACTAGGTCTCCCCGTTTTGTTGCATGAACACTTTAATTTTCCATTATAAATATCTCAATATATGCTGCTGATGAGAGGTTAGGAGCTGGGCCTCTCTGAGCTAGATCTGTCTGAGATGACTTCTACAAACTGTCTGTGTGTAGGTACCTGAGCAGGGCCATAGGGCAGGCTGAGCATCTACCACCTCACTATCAGATTAGGTGTTGGGGTCATTTCTGCTTAACTAACCTAAAATGGAGGTAGATCTGTGTCACAGCCTCACAGTGCCTTTATAGAGAAGCAGAGACAGAGTGAAAGACACCATGAAAAGGGCTTCAATAATAGGATGTTCACTCCTCTGGTCTAAACCTTTCTGCTTGAGGTCCAAATGGCACTCAATTTCCCTATATAGTGCACTACTTTTGACCAGGGTCCATAGGGCTCTGTTTAAAAGTAGTACACTATATAGGGAATAGGGTACCGTTTGGGACTCTCAACCAGTCTCTCAGTGGACCTGTAAGTAGGTCAGGGCAGAATAACAAACCGGGCGCTGGGGGAACATAAAAATAGATTCCTGAACCTCTTACCCCCTACAGGAGGCTAGGGAGAGGGTTGGAGTTAAAACCTACAGGAGGCTATCTCTCCAGGAACAGGGTTGGAGTTAAAACCTACAGGAGGCTATCTCTCCAGGAACAGGGTTGGAGTTAAAACCTACAGGAGGCTATCTCTCCAGGAACAGGGTTGGAGTTAAAACCTACAGGAGGCTATCTCTCCAGGAACAGGGTTGGAGTTAAAAACCTACAGGAGGCTATCTCTCCAGGAACAGGGTTGGAGTTAAAACCTACAGGAGGCTATCTCTCCAGGAACAGGGTTGGAGTTAAAACCTACAGGAGGCTATCTCTCCAGGAACAGGGTTGGAGTTAAAACCTACAGGAGGCTATCTCTCCAGGAACAGGGTTGGAGTTAAAAACCTACAGGAGGCTATCTCTCCAGGAACAGGGTTGGAGTTAAAACCTACAGGAGGCTAGGGAGAGGGTTGGAGTTAAAACCTACAGGAGGCTATCTCTCCAGGAACAGGGTTGGAGTTAAAAACCTACAGGAGGCTATCTCTCCAGGAACAGGGTTGGAGTTAAAACCTACAGGAGGCTATCTCTCCAGGAACAGGGTTGGAGTTAAAAACCTACAGGAGGCTATCTCTCCAGGAACAGGGTTGGAGTTAAAACCTACAGGAGGCTATCTCTCCAGGAACAGGGTTGGAGTTAAAACCTACAGGAGGCTATCTCTCCAGGAACAGGGTTGGAGTTAAAACCTACAGGAGGCTATCTCTCCAGGAACAGGGTTGGAGTTAAAACCTACAGGTCCACTACAGCCTCTCCCTCTCCCCCTCAGCCTCAGTCTCTCCCTCTCAGCCTCCCCCTCTCAGCCTCTTCCCCTCCTCCTCTGTCTCTCCCCCTCCTCCTCTGTCTCTCCCCCTCCTCCCCTGTCTCTCCCCCTCCTCCTCCTCCTCCTCTGTCTCTCCCCCTCCTCCTCCTCCTCCTCTCAGCCTCTCCTCCTCTCAGCCTCTCAACCTCTCAGCCTCTCAGCCTCTCAGCCTCTCCCCCTCCTCCTCTGTCTCTCCCCCTCCTCCTCTGTCTCTCCCCCTCCTCCCCTGTCTCTCCCACTCCTCCTCCTCTCAGCCTCTCCTCCTCTCAGCCTCTCCTCCTCTCCTCCTCTCAGCCTCCTCCTCTCAGTCTCTCCCCCCCCTCCTCCTCTCAGTCTCTCCCCCTCCTCCTCTCAGCCTCTCCCCCTCCTCCTCTCAGCCTCTCCCCCTCCTCCTCTCAGCCTCTCCCCCTCCTCATCTCCTCCTCTCAGCCTCTCCCCCCCTTCTCCTCCTCCTCTCAGCCTCTCCTCCTCTCCCCCTCCTCCTCTCAGTCTCTCCCCCTCCTCCTCTCAGTCTCGCCTCTGTCTCTTCTCCTCCCCGCCTCAGTCTCTCCTCCTCCACCTCCTCCTCTCAGTCTCTCCCCCTCCTCCTCTCAGCCTCTCCCCCTCCTCCTCCTCTCAGTCTCTCCCCCTCCTCCTCTCAGTCTCTCCCCCTCCTCCTCCTCAGTCTCTCCCCCTCCTCCTCCTCTCAGTCTCTCCCCCCCTCCTCCTCTCAGTCTCTCCCCCTCCTCCTCTCAGTCTCTCCCCCCTCCTCCTCTCAGTCTCTCCCCCTCCTCCTCATCAGTCTCTCCCCTCCTCCTCCTCTCAGTCTCTCCCCCTCCTCCTCCTCTCAGTCTCTCCCCCCCTCCTCCTCAGTCTCTCCCCCCCTCCTCCTCTCAGTCTCTCCCCCTCCTCCTCTCAGTCTCTCCCCCTCCTCCTCTCAGTCTCTCCCCCTCCTCCTCTCAGTCTCTCCCCCTCCTCCTCTCAGTCTCTCCCCCTCCTCCTATCAGTCTCTCCCCCTCCTCCTGTCAGTCTCTCCCCCTCCTCCTCTCTGTCTCTCCCCCTCCTCCTCTCAGTCTCTCCCCCTCCTCCTCTCAGTCTCTCCCCCTCCTCCTCTCAGTCTCGCCTCTGTCTCTTCTCCTCCTCCTCTCAGCCTCTCCCCGTCTCAGTCTCTCCTCCTCCACCTCCTCCTCTCAGTCTCTCCCCCTCCTCCTCTCAGTCTCTCCCCTCCTCCTCAGTCTCTCCCCTCCTCCTCCTCTCAGTCTCTCCCCTCCTCCTCCTCTCAGTCTCTCCCCTCCTCCTCCTCTCAGTCTCTCCCCTCCTCCTCCTCTCAGTCTCTCCCCTCCTCCTCTCAGTCTCTCCCCCTCCTCCTCTCAGTCTCTCCCCCTCCTCCTCTCAGTCTCTCCCCCTCCTCCTCTCAGTCTCTCCCCCTCCTCCTCTCAGTCTCTCCCCCTCCTCCTCTCAGTCTCTCCCCCCTCCTCCTCTCAGTCTCTCCCCCTCCTCCTCTCAGTCTCTCCCCCTCCTCCTCTCAGTCTCTCCCCCTCCTCCTCTCAGCCTCTCCCCGTCTCAGTCTCTCCCCCTCCTCCTCCTCTCAGCCTCTCCCCCTCCTCCTCTCAGCCTCTCCCCCTCCTCCTCTCAGTCTCTCCCCCTCCTCCTCTCAGTCTCTCCCCCTCCTCCTCTCAGTCTCTCCCCCTCCTCCTCTCAGTCTCTCCCCCTCCTCCTCTCAGTCTCTCCCCCTCCTCCTCTCAGCCTCTCCCCGTCTCAGTCCCTCCTCCACCTCCTCCTCGTGACTTACTACCAGAGATCAAACCACCAGTATCTCTACCACATGCCGCTACATGGATGGCTTAAAAAGGAGAAAAGGAGAGAGAACCAGACTGAGGAGTGTTCAGGTCCCTGCCAACCAAAACCATCTGGGTTCCACTGCAGCCAAGGACAGCATAGTTCAGTGTGTATGTTGGAGCACTGATGAGTGAAACAGGTCAATATTGTAGATGTGGAAATGACACAGAACCATATGAGGGGCCAGGCGTCTAACTGTTCTGACACCATTGGGGTGTTAACTGCAAGCTAGGGTGGTCTCCTTGTCTAGCTACCTCATCATTGTGTTATGGTTGCAGAACATCACTCTGGACAGGGCAAAGCAGAACATCAAACTACATGTTTGTCCAGGTGGACAGTGCTGATTGTGATTTCTGAGTGTGACTATGAAGTCCTCTCACATTGTACAGTACAGTAACAGCACTATTAGCCTAGCTGTAAACTATACCACATACAGTAACAGCACTATTAGCCTAGCTGTAAACTACACCACGTACAGTACAGTAACAGCACTATTAGCCTAGCTGTAAACTATACCACATACAGTAACAGCACTATTAGCCTAGCTGTAAACTACACCACGTACAGTAACAGTACTATTAGCCTAGCTGTAAACTACACCATGTACAGTAACAGTACTATTAGCCTAGCTGTAAACTACACCACGTACTGTACAGTAACAGTACTATTAGCCTAGCTGTAAACTACACCACATACAGAACATCACTATTAGCCTAGCTGTAAACTACACCATGTACAGTAACAGTACTATTAGCCTAGCTGTAAACTACACCATGTACAGTAACAGTACTATTAGCCTAGCTGTAAACTACACCATGTACAGTAACAGTACTATTAGCCTAGCTGTAAACTACACCATGTACAGTAACAGTACTATTAGCCTAGCTGTAAACTACACCACGTACTGTACAGTAACAGTACTATTAGCCTAGCTGTAAACTACACCACATACAGAACATCACTATTAGCCTAGCTGTAAACTACACCATGTACAGTAACAGCACTATTAGCCTAGCTGTAAACTATACCACATACAGTAACAGCACTATTAGCCTAGCTGTGAACTACACCATGTACAGTAACAGCACTATTAGTCTAGCTGTAAACTACACCACGGACAGTAACAGCACTATTAGCCTAGCTGTAAACTATACCACATACAGTAACAGCACTATTAGCC
>NW_026999940.1:177500-232500 GCF_036934945.1 Oncorhynchus masou masou
GAGAAAGAGCGAGAGAAAGAGAGCGAGAGAGCGAGAGAGCGAGAGAGATGAGAGCGAGAGAGATGAGAGCGAGAGAGAGAGATGAGAGCGAGAGAGGAGAGCGAGCGAGAGAGATGAGAGCGAGAGAGCATGAGAGCGAGAGAGAGAGAGATGAGAGCGAGATGAGCGAGAGATGAGAGCGAGAGAGAGAGATGAGATGAAGCGAGAGAGATGAGCGAGAGAGAGATGAGAGCGAGAGAGATGAGAGCGAGAGAGAGAGAGAGAGAGATGAGAGCGAGAGAGAGATGAGAGCGAGAGAGAGATGAGAGCGAGAGAGAGATGAGAGCGAGAGAGAGATGAGAGCGATAGTGTAGGAAGTCAGTCCGATTATAAATCAGGAGGTGGGAGGTTACAGAGTTACATAATTCTGTGTAATGAATTACATAAAACAGCGGTCATGAAAACAATTGTGAAATGCTGAACAGAGAGCAGCACACAGACAGGATGGATCCAGCACATAATACAACACCAGCTACGATGCTACACACAGCCATAAACAACCCACATCACTTCACTGTCAGACTAGTGCTGCTGTATTGCCTAGCAGGTCTATTCCAGGTCTGGGTGTCTTGTTCAAATCAGGAGGGGTGCATTACCAGTCAGAAAGTGTTCCTCCCTTGTGTAGTGGTCGTGTTGCTCGTTAAAGTGAGTGTAACCCAACACAGCTACCTGGCCCGGTGCATTTTAATGACATGGACGGACTGCATCTCTGGACTGCAACCAGGTGAATGTGTTGGAGGAGGGGGGAGAGGGAGAAAAGAGGGGGAGGGGACATCTGATCAACCCCCCCAACGATGAGAGGTGGGAGAGGTGTTGCTGGTGGGGTACCCTGGGTGTGTGTGGGGGCATGTTTTCCATCAGGCCGATTCCCTTGCTCGCTCCAGTTACACCACAAGACCCCCAACTCAAGTTGCACTCTCTAAGTGACATAAAGACAGCCTAGACCTGCTGACACCCATGATGGGAGGTAGAGAGGGGCTGGGGTGGTGGAGGGCTGGTAGATCTCTCAGGTGTCCCACTGACTGACATTGTTAGTCATGATGAGATGAGATAAAGAGAGCGAGAGACGAGAGGAGAGATACTATTCGTTCACTTATTCAGTGTCTCTGCTGTCCCCAATGTCCCTCTTCATCAATACTGCAGAAATAACCCTGAACACACACACACACACACACACACACATTCCAAGATTTTTCCTTCATAGCTTGTTCTCCATCTTCTTTTTAAAAATAGTGAGTAAACACATTTCCATGTTCTTTGCTCCGTTCATCTTTCCCTCGATCCTGACTAGTCTCCCAGTCCCTGCCGCTGAAAAAGATCCCTACAGCATGATGCTGCCACCACCATGCTTCACCGTGGGGATGGTGCCAGGTTTCCTGAAGAGATGACGCCTGGCATTCAGGCCAAAGTGTTCACTCTTGTTTCTTTAGACCAGAGAATCTTGTTTCTCACGGTACGAGAGTCTTTTAGGTGCCTTTTGGCAAACTCCAGGCAGGCTGTCATGTGTCTTTTACTGAGGAGTGGATTCTGTCTGGCCACTCTACCATAAAGGCCTGATTGGTGGAGTGCTGCAGAGATGGTTGTCCTTCTGGAAGGTTCTCCCATCTCCACAGAGGAACTCTGGAGCTCTGTCAAAGTGGCCATCGGGTTCTTGGTCATCTCCCTGACCAAGGCCCTTCTCCCTCGATTGCTCCGTTTGGAAGGGCGGCCAACTCTAGGAAGAGTTTTGGTGATTCCCAACTTCTTCCATTTAAGAATTATGGAGGAAAACGTGTAGGTATTTCTGTTTTTGTATTTTTATTAAAATTGGCACATTTTCTCAACCTGTATTTTCTTTGTTATTATGCGGTATTGTATGTCGATTGATGATATTTAAAAATAATAATCCACTTAAGAATAGGGCTGTAACGTAACAAAATGTGGAAAAAGTCAAGGGGTCTGAATACTTTTCGAATGCCCTGTATAGCGAGCAACATGTTTGGAACATGGAATCCCAATCAAATCTCAGTATTGCATCACCATACATTTAGTACAGTCTAGCCACTGTTAGAGGATGTTTTCAAACCAACAACTTAAACCGAGGTAAAACTTAAATCCATTTTGACTCATTTCTATCAGCATGTTAAATGTGCAAGCAGGAGAAAAACAAAAACAAACTCTAGACCACCTTCACACCACACACAGAGACATGTACAACACTCTCCCTCGCCCTCCATTTGGAAAATCTGACCATAATTCTATCCTCCAGATTCCTGCTTACGAGCAAAAACTAAAGCAGGAAGTACCAGTGACTCACTCAATACGGAAGTGGTCAGATGACGCAGATGCTACGCTACAGGACTGTTACATTTACATTTAAGTCATTTGGCAGACGCTCTTATCCAGAGCGACTCGTTTAGCAGCACAGACTGGAGTATGCTCCTGGATTCATCCGATGGCGTTGAGGAGGATACCAAGTCACCGGCTTCATCAGTAAGTGCATTGATGGCGTCGTCCCCACAGTGACCGTACGTACATACCCCAACCAGAAGCCATGGATTACAGGCAACATCCGCACTGAGCTAAAGGGTAGAGTTGCTGCTTTCAAGGAGAGGGACACTAACCCGGACGCTTATAAGAAATCCCGCTATGCCCTCCGACGAACCATCAAACAGGCAAAGAGTCAATACAGGACTAAGATTGAATCGTACTGCTCACCTTCCCTCCCTCTTTTTGTACCTTAACCCATCTCTTTCCCTGGGACAGCCTAAAAACACGGCACCTCCACACAGCTACCACCAGAAGTACTTGTTTTGTAGCAAGTTCAGAGAATTACGCAGACAGGTTAGAAGACGGTAACAGGTTAGGAGAATTAGGTTAAGGTTACTACGAAAGTCCCCTCTTTCCCTCTGTGGCCAGGCTTGTCTTCTCCTCTCTCCTCCCCAGGTTTAAAGCCATTTCTCCCGGCTACTTTACATAGCACTACATGCCACCACAAGCCCTTAACCACACTGTTTACACAGGTTACCAACACTGGTTACAGGGCAGGGTAAGGGCTTTTTACAATGACCCGAGGACAGACAACACCACAAGCACTGAACCACACTGTTTACACAGGTTACCAACACTGGTTACAGGGCAGGGTAAGGGCTTTTTACAATGACCCGAGGACAGACAACACCACAAGTGACACCAATAATATGGGTTTCAGCAATCTGAAAATCTGCAAAAACAAGCTATTAGATGTAACTCATGGCAGTTCCTCATCTGGGCCGGGGGGGGATGTTTCCCCAATTCATCTAGGGTGTTTCCCCTGTTCATCTAGGGTGTTTCCCTGTTCATCTAGGGTGTTTCCCCTGTTCATCTAGGGTGTTTCCCCTGTTCATCTAGGGTGTTTCCCCTGTTCACCTAGGATGTTTCCCCTGTTCACCTAGGATGTTTCCCCTGTTCATCTAGGGTGTTTCCCCTGTTCATCTAGGGTGTTTCCCCTGTTCATCTAGGGTGTTTCCCCTGTTCATCTAGGGTGTTTCCCCTGTTCATCTAGGGTGTTTCCCCTGTTCATCTAGGGTGTTTCCCCTGTTCATCTAGGGTGTTTCCCCTGTTCACCTAGGATGTTTCCCCTGTTCACCTAGGATGTTTCCCCTGTTCACCTAGGATGTTTCCCCTGTTCACCTAGGATGTTTCCCTATTCATCTAGGATGTTTCCCTAGTCATCTAGGATGTTTCCCCTAGTCATCTAGGATGTTTCCCCTATTCATCTAGGATGTTTCCCTATTCATCTAGGATGTTTCCCTATTCATCTAGGATGTTTCCCCTATTCACCTAGGATGTTTCCCTAGTCATCTAGGATGTTTCCCTATTCATCTAGGATGTTTCCCTATTCATCTAGGATGTTTCCCTATTCATCTAGGATGTTTCCCTATTCATCTAGGATGTTTCCCTATTCATCTAGGATGTTTCCCTATTCATCTAGGATGTTTCCCTATTCATCTAGGATGTTTCCCTATTCATCTAGGATGTTTCCCTATCTCTGTAGCATAGTCCAGCAGAGAGGGTTTATTACTAGGGTAATGTTTTGAGTAGAGAGCACACCAAACAGAAATGTATTGACGAAAGCTGAAGTAGACTGCAGACTGACTGAAGAACGTGATGAGCTGCTATGAGAAGGCTGTCTGGAAGTAGAGCCCTGCAGTGCCCTGCATAGTCAGCAGTGTGTGGTTACTGCTCGTTTCCTCTATGCACGAATACACACCACACCCCCCTGCACACATGGTTGTCGCAGGCTAAATAAAAGACCAGCTAGTTGTGGTGTCACTTCCTGTATCTATCTCTCCTCTGGTTGGGAACATGGCCTGTCTCTCTCTGTCAGTCTCTCAATCTTATAGTCTCTCTCTGTTGCTCTTTCTCTCTACTTGTCAATGCAAAGGGCGTTATTGACATGGGAAACATATGTTTGCATTGCCAAAGCAAGTGAAGTAGATAATAAACAAAAAGTTAAATAAACAAGTGAAAAACATTAGTGAACATTACACTCACTAAAGTTAAACGAATATAGACATTTCAAATGTTATATTATGTACAGCGTTGTAACAATGTGCAAATAGTTAAAGTACAAAAGGGAAAATAAATTTACAGACAAATATAGGTTGTATTTACAATGGTGTTTGTTCTTCACTGGTTTCCCTTTTCACATGACAACGGGCCACAAATATTTTTTGCACACTGCAGTATTTCGCCTAACAGATACGGGAGTTTATCAATGCTCGATTTGTTTTCAAATTCTTTGTGGATCTGTGTAATCTGAGGGAAATATGTCTCTCTAATGTGGTCATACATTTGGCAGGAGGTTATGAAGTGCAGCTCAGTTGCCACCTCATTTTGTGGGCAGTGAGCACATAGCCTGTCTTCTCTTGAGAGCCATGTCTGCCTACGGCGGCCTTTCTCATTAGCAAGGCTATGCTCGCTGAGTCTGTACATAGTCAAAGCTTTCCTTAAGTTTGAGTCAGTCACAGCGGTAAGGTATTCTGCCACTGTGTACTCTCTGTGTAGGGCCAAATAGCATTCTAATTTGCTCTGTTTTTTTGTGTGTTTTTTTTCCAATGTGTCAAGTAATTATCTTCTTGTTTTCTCATGATTTGGTTGGGTCTAATTGTGTCGCTGTCCTGGGGCTCTGTGGGGTCTGTTTGTGAACAGAGCCCCAGGACCAGCATGCTTAGGGGACTCTTCTCCAGGTTCAACTCTCTATAGGTGATGGCTTTATTGAAGGTTTGGGAATCGCTTCCTTTTAGGTGGCTGTAGAATTTAACGTCTCCTTTCTGGATGTTGATAACTAGCGGGTATCGTCCTAATTTCTCTCTGCATTGTTTGGGGTTTTGCGTTGTACACAAAGTATATTTTTGCAGAACTCTGCATGCAGAGTGTCAATTGGTTCTTTGTCCCATTTTGTGAATTCTTGGTTGGTGAGTGGACTGCAGACCTCACAACCATGAAGGGCAATGGGGTTCCATAACTGATACATGTTTCTGCATGTTTGCTGTTGGTGAGACCACTTGTCTCACCTCGCTGGCTATCAGGTCAACAAGGCGGTCATGTCTCGCATGTCTAGCAATGTACACATCCTTACAGCAGCCATTCACAACATGGGCAATGGACTCCATCACATTAGAATACAGAACGGGTCATGGTTTGCAGGGTACCAGAGTGCTAGAGGATATTTTGTTGGTAGAACTTGCAGCCTCGCCTTAACAGTGAAGGTCCTCGCCAATGGCAGCTCTCTTTCTCTGCTAGCCTGCATCAGGAGACATCACGCTACATTGATGCTGCGCTCTGTAACACATAGGAGACATCACGCTACATTGATGATGCCCTCTGTAACACACAGGAGACATCACGCTACATTGATGCTGCCCTCTGTAACACACAGGAGACATCACGCTACATTGATGCTGCCCTCTGTAACACACAGGAGACATCACGCTACATTGATGCTGCCCTCTGTAACACATAGGAGACATCACGCTACATTGATGCTGCCCTCTGTAACACATAGGAGACATCACGCTACATTGATGCTGCCCTCTGTAACACATAGGAGACATCACGCTACATTGATGTTGCCCTCTGTAACACACAGGAGACATCACGCTACATTGATGTTGCCCTCTGTAACACACAGGAGACATCACGCTACATTGATGCTGCCCTCTGTAACACACAGGAGACATCACGCTACATTGATGCTGCCCTCTGTAACACACAGGGTTGGAGAGCTACATTGATGCTGCCCTCTGTAACACATAGGAGACATCACGCTACATTGATGCTGCCTCTGTAACACACAGGAGACATCACGCTACATTGATGCTGCCCTCTGTAACACACAGGAGACATCACGCTACATTGATGCTGCCCTCTGTAACACACAGGAGACATCACGCTACATTGATGCTGCCCTCTGTAACACACAGGAGACATCACGCTACATTGATGCTGCCCTCTGTAACACACAGGAGACATCACGCTACATTGATGCTGCCCTCTGTAACACACAGGAGACATCACGCTACATTGATGCTGCCCTCTGTAACACACAGGAGACATCACGCTACATTGATGCTGCCCTCTGTAACACACAGGGTTGGAGAGCTACATTGATGCTGCCCTCTGTAACACACAGGGTTGGAGAGCTACATTGATGCTGCCCTCTGCAACACACAGGGTTGGAGCGCTACATTGATGCTGCCCTCTGCAACACACAGGGTTGGAGCGCTACATTGATGCTGCCTTCTGTAACACACAGGGTTGGAGCGCTACATTGATGCTGCCCTCTGCAACACACAGGGTTGGAGTGCTACATTGATGATGCCCTCTGTAACACACAGGGTTGGAGCGCTACATTGATGATGCCCTCTGTAACACACAGGGTTGGAGCAGCACAGCACCGTGCATTAACCTCAGCACCGTGCATTAACCTCAGCACCGTGCTCAGCCACAGCACCGTGCATTAACCTCAGCACCGTGCATTAACCTCAGCACCGTGCATTAACCTCAGCACCGCGCATTAACCTCAGCACCGTGCATTAACCACAGCACCGCGCATTAACCACAGCACCGCGCATTAACCACAGCACCGCGCATTAACCACAGCACCGCGCATTAACCACAGCACCGTGCATTAACCTCAGCACCGCGCATTAACCACAGCACCGTGCATTAACCACAGCACCGCATTAACCACAGAACCGCATTAACCACAGCACCGCGCATTAACCACAGCACCGCGCATTAACCACAGAACCGTGCATTAACCACAGCACCGTGCATTAACCACAGCACCGTGCATTAACCACAGCACCGTGCATTAACCACAGCACCGTGCATTAGCCCACAGTGCATTAACAGCACCGCATTAACCACAGCACCGTGCATTAACCACAGCACCGTGCATTAACCACAGCACCGTGCATTAACCACAGCACCGTGCATTAACCACAGCACCGTGCATTAACCACAGCACCGTGCATTAACCACAGCACCGTGCATTAACCTCCCTTTACATCTGAGTAGTGAAGATCTCTGTGGATTAAATGGAAGAAGTCTCAATAGTTCTCTAACCCAGTGCAACTCTGCAACAATAAATAGGTCTTGAGTTGCAGGTTATTCAAGTGGCTGTTTCCTGGAGCAGAGCCTACCGTAGGCCTGTACAGCGCCCTGGTCAAAGTGGTGCACTGTATAGGGAATAAGGTGCTATTTCAGATATAGGCCAAGACTATTCCTGGTGTCTGTCTGGAACTAGGCTCTGCTGTTTTAAATGGCTCTCTGGTTGCCATCGTAGACCACATGGTGAAAATAACACGTTGATCCAAAGTGACCTTGGAGACAGTGTAGTAAAATGACCTTGGAGACAGTGTAGTAAAGTGACCTTGGAGACAGTGTAGTAAAGTGACCTTGGAGAAGGTGACCTTGGAGACGGTGACCTTGGAGATGGTGACCTTGGAGACGGTGTAGCAGGCTAACAACTTGTGGTTGTTGTCATGGTAGGGACGGGAGCTCAATAGGGAGATGGTACAGGACTTCCTCACAAATGTGAATAGAGAAGATATAATTGAAGAGATATGGAAAACTAACGAGGAAGGAGTATTGTGATGCACACACACAGGAAATGTTGTGTTAGTTTAATATTGTTTTAGAACTATGAAAATGGACAAAAGGATTAGCCTATGGATTATGTAAACAACTAAAAGAAATGGGAGATATAATTGAAGAGATATGGAAAACTAACAAGGAAGGAGTATTGTGATGCACACACACACACAGAGACACACACAGAGACACACACACGCCTAAATCATGTGAGTGGCCTACATTTGAAAGCCCTTGACATTTGTAGAAAATTCCCATCATCCCAAAGATCCCTCTTTAAGGAGTAGGTCAGTCTCTGTTATCAACAAAGAACTCCTTATTCTCATTCACCAGTCACATGCTGTCCCAGTTCAGACCGGAGAATTGGGTTTGGTTGACATCCACTTTGGTCTGATTTGAAAACAAAGATCAGTTTCTTCTTGTGTCTTAGTTCCAAAAGAATAAAACAAGATGTTAAAATGACGTCAGACTACAGGAAACGACATGCTCTGATCTACCCCCCCCGTGATGAGTAAAATCACTGACGATCCAGACCGCTGGATGCCCCTCCCTTTATCGCTAGCAGGTCGGGTCGCTTCAGTGAAGATCAATATCTTACCAAGACTGCTTTATTTGTTTTCAATACTTCCTGATAAAATTCCCGCGACACCCTTCACTCGGCCTAAATGCAGCAACAGACACACTTTTATGGCAAAATAAGAAGGCTATAAAAACCCTACAGCTGTTGAAAGAATTGGGTTGGCTTGGCCTCCCTGACCTTAAATCAGATTAATGAGCAGCTTCATCACACAGCATCACGGATTCAACAACCAAAGCATTTGTCAATGGCTTGAAACTGAGAGTCAATATTGTGATATATCCCTTTACATTGTCTTTTCTTTATTTAGTAGATCATATTTCTATTCACGGGATTAAACTAAACTCAATTATTACTCTGACATTGAAGACATGGAGGGAGGTTCAACAGCAACATAAACTGAGTAATAACATGTGTAGACACGGGTCTATATTAAACAACCCAGCCTTCTTCCTGCTGCTGGGGATTGAGGGAATGGGAAGAGAGAAGACCTTGTAGTCTCAACTATTCCAAGGCAAAAAACATCATTTCAATTCATTATATCCCAAACAAAAGGTACCTTCAGGAGTTTTGCCGTTTATATCCGTCAGTCTCTCGTCCGGAGTCCCCTTTTAAATGCAGATGACTTGTTTTTATACATCTCCGACCCCGAAGCGTGTGTCCCAGAGGTAGTGGACGTGCTGCGTAGGTTTGGTGTGTTTTCGTGCCATAAATTGAATTTCTTAAAAAAAGTGAATGCTTTCCTGTTAATGAATTAGCATTACAAATTCCACAGGACACTATTCCATTTCGTATGTCCAAGACCGGCTTTTAAATATTTAGGGATCAATATCACCCGTACCTTGTCATCCCTACATGATGAGAACTTTACTCCCCTGATTAACAAACTTAAACTGCACTTTCAGAGATGGAGTATTCTCCATTTTACTTCAGCTGGTAAAGTGAATTGTATCAAGATGAATGTATTGCCCAGATTTCTGTACTTGTTCCAATGTCTCTCTCTTTTTTTGTGTCTTTTTTCACTTCAATGGATGAGCTGATATCTTTTTTCCTATGGGGAGGTGTGAATCCAAGAATACGTAAAGCATTACTCTAGAGAGATCACACGGAGGACTAACCTAACTATCTACATTATTACTGGGCAGCAATTATACTAAAGATGATTTACTGGTTCACACCTCAGAAACTGACTGGTGTCAAACAGAAGCCAACTCCTGTTTCTCCTCCTCTTTGTCAGCCCACATCCATTCTCCCTCTTTCAGCGTCGCGCTACACATCCAATCTCCCTCCTTCAGCGTCGCGCTACACATCCAATCTCCCTCCTTCAGCGTCGCGCTACACATCCAATCTCCCTCATTCAGCGTTGCGCTACACATCCAATCTCCCCCTTCACCGTCGCGCTACACATCCAATCTCCCTCTTTCAGCGATTATTATTCAATCAGACCCATATCATCTCCTTCTAGGTATTATTACTCAACCAGACCCATCTCCTCCTAGGTATTATTACTCAACCAGACCCATATCTCCTCCTCCTAGGTATTATTACTCAACCAGACCCATATCATCTCCTCCTAGGTATTATTACACAACCAGACCCATCTCATCTCCTCCTAGGTGTTATTACACAACCAGACCCATCTCCTCCTAGGTATTATTACACAACCAGACCCATCTCATCTCCTCCTAGGTGTTATTACTCAACCAGACCCATCTCATCTCCTTCTAGGTATTATTACACAACCAGACCCATCTCCTCCTAGGTATTATTACACAACCAGACCCATATCATCTCCTCCTAGGTATTATTACTCAACCAGACCCATATCATCTACTCCTAGGTGTTATTACTCAACCAGACCCATCTCATCTCCTTCTAGGTATTATTACTCAACCAGACCCATCTCATCTCCTTCTAGGTATTATTACTCAACCAGACCCATATCATCTCCTTCTAGGTATTATTACTCAACCAGACCCATATCATCTCCTTCTAGGTATTATTACTCAACCAGACCCATATCATCTCCTTCTAGGTATTATTACTCAACCAGACCCATATCATCTCCTCCTAGGTATTATTACTCAACCAGACCCATCTCCTTCTAGGTATTATTACTCAACCAGACCCATATCATCTCCTCCTAGGTATTATTACTCAACCAGACCCATATCATCTCCTCCTAGGTATTATTACACAACCAGACCCATCTCCTCCTAGGTATTATTACACAACCAGACCCATATCATCTCCTCCTAGGTATTATTACTCAACCAGACCCATCTCCTCCTAGGTATTATTACTCAACCAGACCCATATCATCTCCTCCTAGGTATTATTACTCAACCAGACCCATCTCATCTCCTTCTAGGTATTATTACTCAACCAGACCCATATCATCTCCTCCTAGGTATTATTACTCAACCAGACCCATATCATCTCCTTCTAGGTATTATTACTCAACCAGACCCATATCATCTCCTTCTAGGTATTATTACTCAACCAGACCCATATCATCTCCTCCTAGGTATTATTACTCAACCAGACCCATATCATCTCCTTCTAGGTATTATTACTCAACCAGACCCATATCATCTCCTCCTAGGTATTATTACTCAACCAGACCCATATCTCCTCCTAGGTATTATTACTCAACCAGACCCATATCTCCTCCTAGGTATTATTACTCAACCAGACCCATATCATCTCCTCCTAGGTATTATTACTCAACCAGACCCATATCATCTCCTCCTAGGTATTATTACTCAACCAGACCCATATCATCTCCTCCTAGGTATTATTACTCAACCAGACCCATATCATCTCCTCCTAGGTATTATTACTCAGCCAGACCCATATCATCTCCTCCTAGGTATTATTACTCAACCAGACCCATATCATCTCCTCCTAGGTATTATTACTCAACCAGACCCATATTTATTAGCAGAAGCAAGGAAATGTGTAACAGAATGCTGGAAAAATGAACATTCACCCTCAAACGAACATGCACCCTCCCGAGAGGCGCAGTGGTCGAAGGCACTGCATCTCAGTATTAGAGGCATTACTACAGACCCTGGTTCGATCCCGGGCTGTATCACAACCGGCCCTGATCGGGTGGCGCACAATTGGCCCGGCGTTGTCTGAGTTAGGGGAGGGTTTGGCCTAGTTAAATAAAGGTTAAAAAAAGATGTGGTCTATAGAGGGAACTTGCTGACATGTAGAGAATTACATCAATCTTGCAACATAGACAGTATGAAGGTGTCTGGTCAGAGTTCCTGACATATCGCACTTCTGTTTGTTTCTGTTATTTTTCTGTGGCTTTATCCACATTGTATTCTTATTCAGACTCTTTAAAAATGTGCTCTATACAGCCAAAATGTTCCCTTAACATGTGAATGTTATGTAATGTAATGAATGTAATTCCGCTCCTTAGTTTTATTTATTTTATTTAACTAGGAAAGTCAGTTAAGAACAAATTCTCATTTACAATGACAGCCTACTGGGGAACAATGGGTTAACTGCCTTGTTCAGGGGCAGAACGACAGATTTTTACCTTGTCAGCTCGATCTAGCAACCTTTTGGTTCCTGGCTATAACCACCAGGGTGCCTGCCGCCCCTCTAACCACCAGGCTGCCTGCCGCCCCCCTAACCACCAGGCTGCCTGCCGCCCCCCTAACCACCAGGCTGCCTGCCGCCCCCCTAACCACCAGGCTGCCTGCCGCCCCCTAACCACCAGGCTGCCTGCCGCCCCCCTAACCACCAGGCTGCCTGCCGCCCCCTAACCACCAGGCTGCCTGCCGCCCCCTAACCACCAGGCTGCCTGCCGCCCCCCTAACCACCAGGCTGCCTGCCGCCCCCCTAACCACCAGGCTGCCTGCCGCCCCCTAACCACCAGGCTGCCTGCCGCCCCCTAACCACCAGGCTGCCTGCCGCCCCCTAACCACCAGGCTGCCTGCCGCCCCCTAACCACCAGGCTGCCTGCCGCCCCTCTAACCACCAGGCTGCCTGCCGCCCCCTAACCACCAGGCTGCCTGCCGCCCCTCTAACCACCAGGCTGCCTGCCGCCCCTCTAACCACCAGGCTGCCTGCCGCCCCTAAAGACAGCAAAGGTATGTTGTTGTGTATGCTACATGCTCTTTATGTGAACAAAAACGATGCGATCTCAACCGTGGAACAAACCCAGCGGGGTTGGCTGAGGAACAAAAACGATGCGAGCTCAACCGTGGAACAAACCCAGCAGGGTTGGCTGAGGAACAAAAACGATGCGAGCTCAACCGTGGAACAAACCCAGCGGGGTTGGCTGAGGAACAAAAACGATGCGAGCTCAACCGTGGAACAAACCCAGCAGGGTTGGCTGAGGAACAAAAACGATGCGAGCTCAACCGTGGAACAAACCCAGCAGGGTTGGCTGAGGAACAAAAACGATGCGAGCTCAACCGTGGAACAAACCCAGCGGGGTTGGCTGAGGAACAAAAACGATGCGAGCTCAACCGTGGAACAAACCCAGCGGGGTTGGCTGAGCAACAAAAACGATGCGAGCTCAACCGTGGAACAAACCCAGCAGGGTTGGCTGAGGAACAAAAACGATGCGAGCTCAACCGTGGAACAAACCCAGCAGGGTTGGCTGAGGAACAAAAACGATGCGAGCTCAACCGTGGAACAAACCCAGAGGGGTTGGCTGAGGAACAAAAACGATGCGAGCTCAACCGTGGAACAAACCCAGCGGGGTTGGCTGAGGAACAAAAACGATGCGAGCTCAACCGTAGAACAAACCCAGCGGGGTTGGCTGAGGAACAAAAACGATGCGAGCTCAACCGTGGAACAAACCCAGCAGGGTTGGCTGAGGAACAAAGGATTGTTCACAACATGGAAACTATATATCCTCTTCAATTGTTTATTAAAACATAAATACATTTTGCACAATGAGCACTTGTTGTCTGTTAAATGCATCGTTACAGTTGTTGATTAGCTAGCTAGCGAATTTTAGCCCCATTAGCATTGACATGAGTCAAAACCCCTCAAAACAAGACATGTTGTCAAGAACAAGACACAATGAGACTAAACGAGCAGCCTAATACTCCCAACATGGCAGCTTCTTGTCATTGTTGCTATCTGACCGTCCAGGATCATAACATAACACAGACTGCTGCCCCCTCGACGCAATGCACATCGTTTTCATGACGTTGTCAGCCATCCCCTCTATAGTTACTGGTCTCTTCAAGACAACACACACAACATGGTCTACAGCAACATGACCAACAGCCTTAGTTTGGTCAATGTGGATGATAATAGATGTATTATAGACTAACAAGACAGCAATTCGCTGGTCATTGATAGAGTCTGCTGAGAGTCCGTCAATGGGTTGGCCAGAATACAGTAGACCACTGTCAACAGTCTAGTACGAGTGCCTTGGCTTCTCTAGCTACTGAAAGACAGACAGAATTATCAAACACTGTTGGCTGTGAGAGCTGGACAGACAGCCAAAAAGACATCAATCCAAACAGCCAGAAAGAAAGACAGCCAGAAAGACATCAATCCAGCCAGAAAGACAGCTAGCCAGAAAGACAGAGAGCTAGCCAGGAAGACAGAGAGCTAGCCAGGAAGACAGAGAGCTAGCCAGAAAGACAGAGAGCTAGCCAGAAAGACAGAGAGCTAGCCAGAAAGACAGAGAGCTAGCCAGAAAGACAGAGAGCTAGCCAGAAAGACAGACAGCTAGCCAGAAAGACAGACAGCTAGCCAGAAAGACAGACAGCTAGCCAGAAAGACAGACAGCTAGCCAGAAAGACAGACAGCTAGCCAGAAAGACAGACAGCTAGCCAGACATGGGTAAAACAGTCAGTCACACTCAGAATAGCCTTCACTCATCCAACCGATTTTCATCAGACACAGTCATACACATTGAACTGAGGGATGTGAGTGAAGTCACCCGTCTCCTCACACCATCACAGTTCCACTACATTAGTAGTTTAGACTAGGGCCACCACTCTGTGGGAGAAGAGAGACTGTGACCTATCGATGCTGTGGCATTTACAGCAGCCCAAACCAACACAGCTGTGTGGTGCAGCCCAAACCCTGACAGGAAGGAGCGTCCAGTCCAAGTACAATGGACGAATGCACATGCAAATCCACACACAAGGTCTGACAAACTCAAATGAACATGTAATTCAGATGAAGTTACGCCATACTGCTGGTACACTGGGCAGAGAGGTCTGTAGACCTAGAGGAGACACTGGTACACTGGGCAGAGAGGTCTGTAGACCAGGAGAACACAGTGTAGAGGAGACGTTGTAGAGACACTGTACGTATAATGTACACATCATAGGGGCAGGCCTATCGTGACGATCTCACACACACACACACACACACACACACACACACACACACACACACACAGTGGGAAGGAGGTTACAGGAAGCTAGTGCCATCATATGAAAAACCCTTATCATGCAGGAACAGAGACAGACACGGTTGAGAGAGGAAGCACAAAGGACTGAAGGGAGAGGTCTGGCATGGGGCTGAAGATACTAGACAGGCCCTACATGCTCTAGATTCAATCAATTAAATGTAGTGTAGTCACTCACG
This sequence comes from Oncorhynchus masou masou, assembly GCF_036934945.1. NCBI lineage: Eukaryota > Metazoa > Chordata > Actinopteri > Salmoniformes > Salmonidae > Oncorhynchus > Oncorhynchus masou. The sequence goes on from NW_026999940.1 coordinate 192,820, forward strand.
GAGAACAGCATGGAGCTTGTAACATCAGGGTAGTGAATAGAGGTCGGACGATTATTGGAGGACCAAAAGAAATAGCCGATACCGATTAATCTGCCGATTTTTATAAATATATTTTTAATAATGACTATTACAATACTGAATTAACAATGAACATTTTTATTTTAACTTAATATAATACAGCAATAAAATCAATTTAGCCTCAAATAAATAATGAAACATGTTCAATTTGGTTTAAATAATGCAAAAACAAAGTGTTGGAGAAGGAAATAAAAGTGCAATATGTGCCATGTAAAAAGCTAACGTTTAAGTTCCTTGCTCAGAACATGAGAACATATGAAAGCTGGTGGTTCCTTTTAACAGGAGTCTTCAATATTCCCAGGTAAGAAGTTTTAGGTTGTAGTTAATATAGGAAGTATAGGACTATTTCTCTCTATACCATTTGTATTTCATTAACCTTTGACTATTGGATGTTCTTCTAGGCACTTTAGTATTGCCAGTGTAATCTCGGGAGTTGATCGGCTCGAAGTCATAAACAGCGCTGTGCTTCAAGCACTGCGAAAAGCTGCTGGCAAATGGAGGAAAGTGTGGTTTGAATGAATGCTTACGAGCTGCTGCCTACCACTGCTCAGTCAGACAGCTCTATCACATCATACACTTAATTATAATAAACACACAGAAATACGAGCCTTAGGTCATTAATATGGTCAAATCCGGAAACTATGATTTCGAAAACAAAACGTTTATTCTTTCAGTGAAATACGGAACCGTTCCATATTTTATCTAACGGGTAGCATCCTTAAGTCTAAATATTGCTGTTACATTACACAACCTTCAATGTTATGACATAATTATGTACAATTCTGGCAAATTAATTACAGTCTTTGTTAGGAAGAAATGGTCTTCACACAGTTCGCAACGAGCCAGGCGACCCAAACTGCTGCATATACCCTGACTCTGCTTACACTGAACGCAAGAGAAGTGACACAATCTCAGGCACCGCATTGATTATATGCAAAGCAGGACAAGCTAGTTAAACTAGTAATATCATCAACCATGTGTCGTTAACCTGTTTGGGCTAGGGGGCAGCATTTTCACTTTTGGATGAAAAGCGTGCCCAGGGTAAACTGCCTGCTACTCAGTACCAGATGCTAATATATGCATAGTATTAGTAGTATCGGATAGAAAACACTCTGAAGTTTCTAAAACTGTTTGAATAATGTCAGTGAGTATAACATAACTCATATGGCAGGCGAAAACCTGAGGAAAATCCAACCAGGAAGTGGGAAATCTGAGGTCTGTAGTTTTTCCAACTCATTCCCATTCCAATATTCAGTGTCTGTGGGGTCATTTTTCACTTCCTAATGCTTCCACTAGATGTCAACAGTCTTTAGAACCTTGTTTGAGGCTTCTACTGTGACGTGGGGCCAAATGAGAGGGGAATGAGTCAGGTGTCTGGCAGAGAGCCACGGGCTCGTGACACGCGTTCATGTGAAAGTTACCTCGCGTTCCATTGCTTTTCTACAGACAAACAAATTCTCCATTTGGAACATTATTGTTATGATAAAAACATCCTAATGATTGATTCTATACTTCGTTTGACATGTTTCTGCGACCTGTAATATGACTTTTTGGACTTTTCGTCCGAACGTTCGGATGGATTTGTTTACAAAACACCCTAACAAAAGGAGCTATATGGACATAAATGATTAACTTTATCGAACAAATCAAACATTTATTGTGGAACTGGGATTCCTGGGAGTGCATTCTGATGAAGATCATCAAAGGTAAGTGAATATGAATATTTATAATGCCATTTCTGATTAATGTTGACTCCACAACATGGTGAATATCTCTTTGGCTGTTTTGTGTCTGAGCGCCATACTCAGATAATTGCATGGTATGCTTTTTCCGTAAAGTTTTTGAAATCTGACACAGAGGTTGCATTAAGGAGAAGTTTATCTAAAGTTCCATGTATAATAGTTGTATCTCTTATCAATGTTTATTATGAGTATTTCTGTAAATTGATGTGGCTTTCTGCAAAATCACTGCATGTTTTGGAACTACTGAACATAACACGCCAATGTAAAATGAGATTTTTGGATATAAATATGCACTTCATCGAACAAAACATACATGTATTGTGTAACATGAAGTCCTATGAGTGTCATCTGAGGAAGATCATCAAAGGTTAGTGATGGATTTGATCTATATTTCAGCTTTTTGTGACTCCTCTCTTTGGCTGGAAAAATAGCTGTGTTTTTCTGTGACTTGGTGGTGACCGAACAATCGTTTGTGGAGCTTTCGCTGTTTAGCCTTTTTGAAATCAGACACTGTGGCTGGATTAACGAAAATTGTATCTTTAAAATGGTGCCTAATACTTGTATGTTTGAGAAATTTGATTGATGAGATTTCTGTTGTTTGAATTTGGCACCCTACAATTTCATTGGCTGTTGGCGAGGGGTTCCGCTAGCGGTTAACTAGTGATTATGTTAAGATTGATTGTTTTTTTACAAGGTAAGTTTAATGCTAGCTAGCAACTTACCTTGGCTCCTTGCTGCACTCGCGGAACAGGTGGTCAACTGTCACGAGAATTTCTATCCCAATGTTCTAATTGAACCATTTTATAGCTTTGACCAATTCCCAGAGGTTGTAAGGCTCTGGTTAATGAAGAATTAGACAAAGTCCCAGTCTGCAATAGATCAATACTTTATTCAGAGAGCGCTCTGACTTCAAAATGAGAACACAATATTTTTATAGCACACACACACAAATTAACTCACATCAGTAGAAACTCCACCTCTCTTTAGGTGGGCTGTATTTTTCCAAAGTTCTCATACATTGTTTATCACCCTTCTGCAAGCCGTTTCTAACAGTTGCTCTCCTCCCTAGGCTGGGGAGGCCTCTTTCCAGTTATTAGTTTCACCGTTATCACATGTCGACAGTTCAGTTGTCCTTGAATGTCTCAACTATACCCTGCTCATACTGCGAAATAGTAACACAATGGCCTAGTCTTAAAAAAGTCTAGTCACACACATTATTGGATTATGACTCTAACACATTTCATACAATTATATGGTTTCAGGGTGGAATACTTTAGTCATTATCATCAACCTGCCACGCAAGTCTCCTCGTGGTGTGCAATATCATCGGCCATAATCGGCATCCAAAAATGCCAATTACCAATTGATATTAAAACCTGAAATCGGCTCTAATTAATCAGTCGACCTCTAATAGTGAATTCGATTCCCAGGACCACCCATACGTAAAATGTATGCACGTACAACTGTATGTCACTTTAGATAAAAGTATCCCCTACGTCAGGCCTCCCCTACGTCAGGCCTCCCCTACGTCAGGCCTCCCCTACGTCAGGCCTGCTCCACATTAGGCCTGCTCCACATTAGTCCTGCTCCACATTAGGCCTGCTCCACATTAGGCCTGCTCCACATTAGGCCTGCTCCACATGGTATATATTATTATATAGTTATGAGCAGCTGGATAGACTCACTAGCCTACACCCAAAAGAATATGAAAAAAAGTTAGCGTCCTTTTTAATGAATAACAGATGACATTGAAGACTGCATTACATTTCAAGTTGAACTATCTTAACAATGTGCTCCTTGTCACTCATTTATGCCAAACACGAACAATGAAGTTGACAAGAGCACAAACAGATCTGGGACCAGGCTATAGAAGGAGACAACAGATCTGGGACCAGGCTATAGAAGGAGACAACAGATCTGGGACCAGGCTATAGAAGGAGACAACAGATCTGGAACCTACCAATGTACTACTCGGCTACCCCAAATACATCACTATAATGTTAGTCATCATCACCTAACAAGGATCCACCAGTGTGGATGTACATGTGATGTACACAGAATGTGTATTGTTAGTCTACAGTGTCTGTGGTGATTTGTCTCTACTACAGATCTGCATTTGTCAACATGATAAAGAGTTGGTGTTGGCTATGCAAATAGCCAGTGGCACATCCTGTTCCTCAACTAGCTCCTTCCACTTGATTGACTGTATCTATATGGCTGCGTTCACACAGGCAAACCAATTCTGATATTTTCCCACTAATTGGTCTTCGGTAACCCCGTCTTTGGATAGTCCATCTGTATATGCTGTAACGGCTATCAGTAACATTTAAACTGTCTACTAAACCTGAACTTAACCATTATTCTAAACCTAACCATAACCCTGATCCTAAACCTTATTCTAAACCTAACCATAACCCTGATCCTAAACCTAACCCTTATTCTAAACCTTCTCAAGCAGATGCTTATCAACAGTTTGTTGATAGTAATGACCATCTGTAAACCATCTACAGATGGACTATCCGGACTATCCAAATAATGTGTGACCTGGTCAGTGACTTTGTCCCCAATACTTGAAAAGGCACAGAGCAAACTAGATGAAGTGATAATAAACATCTTAGTAACACAATTCTATTACTGTATTATGAGCTAGCTGTGTGTGTGTATCGTGCCATGGGCATTACTGCAGTGGGATTGATGACTAGCTGGCTGTATTGAGCTGTGTAGGGGGGAGGTCGGACGGTAGAGGAGGGGAGACAGTCATGCATATTGAAGGCCCTGGAGGGGGTCAACATCTGATCTCAGCTGGGCCCAATCTCAGATGCAGCCAGTTGTTCATTGAGGCGAGACATCCATGGGTCTGTCTGGTTAGCTAAACATGTGTTACTAGACTTTCCAAATCTGTGTCAATTCTCTCACTCAAACTCTTTCTCTCCAGTCTCCACTCTTTGAGCTCAAGTGGATCACATTCTAAACGTTACGGATCCTGGCGTGCGTTTGTAAATCATTACATACTTTTGTAATCTGTCAATCGACACAATAATTAGCTAGCTCGCCGGATGATTTAGTGTTTTCAAACAATGCTCAAATCCGCTAGCTCACGTTTAGCATTGATGACTCAAAATAGCTGGCTGGTGAAATGCAATCAAATGAAAATAATGCACGTCTCGTTTCTTACCTCGTTGACTCCGGTTGCTGCAGCCCGGGATATTATGAATATTAGGACGTTATCTATATGATAGTCTTCGATTCACAGTTTCGCTGATTTTGATGTGATCTATTTTCCCTTTCTCTCCCTGACCTCCAATCCGTTTACTGTATAAATACATCCAGCTTGTCTTGCATCAAGCCGATGTGAACGGTGTATGTGCGCAACTTAGTTTATGGCCAACCATGTATCCTATCAGTCAAGCATCATTCTCAGCTTCTGTTACACATCATGGTCGACACGCATTGCCCATTTAAACGCACAATACGTTCATTTTACTTAAGATAACAACAATAAAGATAAAGATGTGAGTGTATACAGTGTCATTTCCTATAGTGCCTCATTATTTGACATGATGAGACTTTCCTGCGTCTCCTCTGGTGGTGAGTTCCAGTTACCTGGTTGCCAGTCTTTTTTAGCTAACATTCCACGCCTTGTAGAACAAACACCATGTCATTTATTTGATTTATTTAACCTTTATTTTATCAGGGAGTCATACCAAGACCAAGGTCTCGTTTACAGATGAGCTCTAAATTATATACGTCACAAAGAATACACACCTCAAAATATAAATACAAAATGCAATCAGAAAGAAAAACATGGTCATAAACAACCAACACATGAATCAGTAATGAGGCCATGTACCGAAGAACCTCCAAAGGAGTGGAATGTCAGCGACTGGCAACCAGTCTAAGTTATAGTTACTACCACACAAAAAACAACTTCATAGAGCTTTACTGACCTCTAGTGGTGGTATAGCTGAAATGTCGGTATTTATATTTTTGTATTTATGTATTTATTAAGCCAAGGCAGCAGCTGCTCTACCTGGGGTGCAACAAAATGAAGGCAACAATTACAATACATTCATAACAGATTTCACAACATATTAAGTTTGTGCTTTCAGGCCTCTACTCTACTACCACATATCTATAACACAAAATCCATGTGTACATGTGTGTATATAGTGCGTATCAAATCAAATTGTATTTGTCACATGCACCGAATACAACAGGTGTAGTAGACCTCACAGTGATATGCTGAATACAACAGGTGTAGTAGACCTTACAGTGATATGCTGAATACAACAGGTGTAGTAGACCTTACAGTGATATGCCTACTTACAACAGGTGTAGTAGACCTTACAGTGAAATGCTTACTTACAAGCCCTTAAGAAAATCCCTAAAAAAGTAAGAGATAAGAATAACAAATAACTAAAAATCAGCAGTAAATAACATTAGCGGGGCTATATACAGGAGGTACCAGTACATATCAATAGTGGGGCTATATACAGGAGGTACCAGTACATATCAATAGTGGGGCTATATACAGGAGGTACCAGTACATATCAATAGTGGGGCTATATACAGGAGGCACCAGTACATATCAATAGTGGGGCTATATACAGGAGGTACCAGTACAAATCAATAGTGGGGTTATATACAGGAGGCACCAGTACATATCAATAGTGGGGCTATATACAGGAGGTAACAGTACATATCAATAATGGGGCTGTATACAGGAGGCACCAGTACATATCAATAGTGGGGCTATATACAGGAGGTACCAGTACATATCAATAGTGGGGCTATATATAGGAGGTACCAGTACATATCAATAGTGGGGCTATATACAGGAGGCACCAGTACATATCAATAGTGGGGCTATATACAGGAGGCACCAGTACATATCAATAGTGGGGCTATATACAGGAGGTCCCAGTACATATCAATAGTGGGGCTATATACAGGAGGCACCAGTACATATCAATAGTGGGGCTATATACAGGAGGTACCAGTACATATCAATAGTGGGGCTATATACAGGAGGTACCAGTACATATCAATAGTGGGGCTATATACAGGAGGTACCGGCACCGGTGTCGAGGTAATTGAGGTAATTATGTAGAGGTAGGTAGAGTTATTAAAGTGTCTATGCATAGATAATAACAGAGAGTAGCAGCAGCGAAGGGGGTCTTATGGCTTGGGGGTTGAAGCTGTTTAGAAGCCTCTTGGACCTAGGACTTGGCGCTCCGGTACCGCTTGCCATGCAGTCGCACAGAGAACAGTCTCTGACTAGGGTGGCTGGAGTCTTTGACAATTTTTAGGGCCTTCCTCTGACAACGCCTGATATATAGGTCCTGGATGGCAAAAAGCTTGGCCCCAGTGATGTACTGGACCGTTTGCACTACCCTCTGTGATGCCTTGCGGTCGGAGGCCGAGCAGTTGCCATACCAGGCAGTGATGCAGCTGTAGAACCTTTTGAGGATCTGAGGACCCATGCCAAATCTTTTCAGTCTCCTGAGGGGGAATAGGTTTTGACGTGCCCTCTTCACGACTGACTTTGTGTGCTTGGACCATGTTAGTTTGTTGGTGATGTGGTCCCCACGAACTTGAAGCTCTCAACCTGCTCCACTACAGCCCCATCGATGAGAATGGGGGTGTGCTCGGACCTCCTTTTCCTGTAGTCCACAATCATCTCCTTTGTCTTGATCACATTGAGGGAGAGATTGTTGTCCTGGCACCACACGGACAGGTCTCTGACCTCCTCCCTATGTGCTGTCTCATGGTTGTTGGTGATCAGGCACTGTTGTGTCAGCAGCAAACGTACTGATGTTATTGGAGTCATGCCTGACCGTGCAGTCATGAGTGAACAGGGAGTACAGGAGCGGACTGAGCACGAACCCCTGAGGGGCCCCCATGTTGAGGATTAGCGTGGCGGAAGTGTTGTTGCCTACCCTCACCACCTGGGGGCGGCCCGTCAGGAAGTCCAAGATCCAGTTGCAGAGGGAGGTGTTTAGTCCCAGGGTTCTTGGCTTAGTGATGAGTTTTGAGGGGACTATGGTGTTGAATGCTGAGCTGCAGTCAATGAATAGCATTCTCACATAGGGGTTCCTTTTGTCCAGGTGGGAAAGGACAATGTGGAGCGCAATAGAGATTGTATCATCTGCGTATGTTATCGTGTGTTTGCATGCATGTGTCTATGTTTGTGTTGCTTCACAGTACCTGCTGTTCCATAAGGAATTTTATTTTTTATCTAATTTTACTTCTGGCATGAGTTACTTGATGTGGAATAGAGTTCCATTTAGTTATTGCTCTATGTAGTACTGTGCGCCTCCCATAGTCTGTTTTGGATTTAGGGATTGTGAAAAGACCGCTGGTGGCATGTCCGAGCTATGTGCCAGTAGTTCAAACAGACAGCTCGGTGCATTCAACATGTCACAATACCTCTCACAAATAAAGGTACACAGTCTGAAACTAACCGCAGCTCTGCGTTGTGTTGCTGTGATTTATTTTTTAAATCGGTTGGGGATATTCTTTAGGAACTTTACGGTAAAGGCCCTGTATCCTCAAATACGGGATATTGTGATTGACATTACATTGGTCCAATAGTTAGAACGATAATTTTATCAATAACCAATAGGTATTTATGTTGGGCGGGATCTTACTTTGAGTGCAAGCAAAGGGAATAAATCAGAAATCAGCCGTTCAAACTAGCTAATATTTACGAACGGTCATGTAGCTAATATTGATGATGGATTATCGAAAATTATTTAACGGTGGATACGGAGACAGAAACTCTGATCATCACTAAACACAACATCAGGTAGGTTGCTGCAACGCGTTGTGATGTTTGCTAGAATAACTAACGTTAGCTATTTTAGCAAACGCCAGTTAACTTTAGCGAGCTAACTAGCCATTCTGAAAATGTAAATGTGTTTATCTGTCTTGCAAATAATGTTAGCTTATTAGCTAAACATTTCTATTAAAAAAAATGTCACGCTAGTTAGTTTGCTATATGACATTTCTAAGTAACGTTAGGTGCAACTGTCTGCAGCTGTGTTAAAATAACGTTCCAGTTGTGACGGTATTCTTCGGCCTCGCAGAAGAACTTGTCATTAGTGACATTGTAAATGTATGGGTCTGAGTGTATCTAGACAGCTAGCTAACTCGTGTGTACCGTTTGAATGCATAATAAAGGTGCATCATGGCTGTATTCTCTCTGACCCTTTCTTCCCAGGGGCCGGCAACCTCTATTTCCACTGTAGGTGTACGACCAGTGTACCTGTGGGGCCACCATGTCTCTCGCTCAGAGAGTCCTCCTCACCTGGATCTTCACCCTGGCCTTCCTCATCATGCTCGTCCTCAAACTCGATGGCAAAGTCCACTGGAACTGGTTCCTCACCTTTCTACCCGTATGGGTCTTCGACGGCATCCTCCTCCTCATGTTACTCGTCAAGATGGTCGCCAGGTGTAAAGCGGGACACGACCCTCGTAACGGCTCCCAGGACCTGAAGAAGGAGGCCTGGTACCTGGCGTCCATGCTGCTGAAGCTGGGCTTCTGTCTGACGCTGTGCGCCCGGCTGGAGAAGCTTACCCATATCAAGCTCACCTTTGTGTGTATTCCTCTGTGGTGCATGTTGCTGGGAGCCATGGTGGAGCTGGGCTATAACATCTTCCCCGACAGGAGAGAGGCATGAGAGATGGATTGAGGAGAATGGAAAGGAGGAGGCTCTTCAGAGAAGGCTGGAAGGAACACACACAAACCTGATTCTGTCGTGTGGTTATTTCAGCTGTTTGCAAAATCACAAACTCTCCTTCATTTGTTATGACATGAAGTGTTATCCCGTTGACCAAGCTTTGCTCTCGTGCCAACAGTACTGCTTATCAGAGAACAGATCAGAGACTGTGTCTTCAGGAGGTTATAAAACAGATGTAATTACAGGTCATGTAGATGTCAGATAAACTAATACAATCTAGCAAAGACATGTCACATTGCTCACTAAGGATTTCCAGACATTTTCCTTGACGTCAGCATCTTCTGTGTTGTAAACTCTTTCATACTTTGTGGGACGACATGATTGTCGTAGTGTTTGGAAGACGGAGCTCATCCTATGTAAAGCCATTCAGTTTAAATGTGATCTACCTGTAGTGTTTGGAAGACGGGCCTCATCCTATGTAAAGCCATTCAGTTTAAATGTGATCTACCTGTAGTGTTTGGAAGACGGGCCTCTTCCGATGTAAAGCCATTCAGTTTAAATGTGATCTACCTGTAGTGTTTGGAAGATGGGGCTCTTCCGATGTAAAGCCATTCAGTTTAAATGTGATCTACCTGTAGTGTTTGGAAGACGGGCCTCTTCCGATGTAAAGCCATTCAGTTTAAATGTGATCTACCTGTAGTGTTTGGAAGACGGGACTCATCCTATGTAAAGCCATTCAGTTTAAATGTGATCTACCTATAGTGTTTGGAAGACGGGCCTCTTCCGATGTAAAGCCATTCAGTTTAAATGTGATCTACCTGTAGTGTTTGGAAGACGGGCCTCTTCCGATGTAAAGCCATTCAGTTTAAATGTGATCTACCTGTAGTGTTTGGAAGACGGGCCTCTTCCGATGTAAAGCCATTCAGTTTAAATGTGATCTACCTGTAGTGTTTGGAAGATGGGGCTCTTCCGATGTAAAGCCATTCAGTTTAAATGTGATCTACCTGTAGTGTTACTGTTTCCTTTTAATTTTCACCATTTGAATAGTTTGTTTTGACATCAATCTGCATATTATTTATTTTCCTTTCAGTATTGTGTGAATAAATGGATGTCACTATTGTTCCAAACTAAAACATGCTCTGACTTTGTTTATGGTGCCTTGTGAGCTGTTGACTCCAGCATCAGAATAGATGAGCAGGCAAGTCTCAATGCACTACCAGCCGTATTGGATAGATGGCAGTAGCAGCACGGTAGACTGTTGGCCGACTTGATCAATGCAATCCTCGACAGAGCAATAATCAGTTGTAATACTGGGCTGTATCAAAGAAGTTTACAACTTGCACAGACTGAACAGCCTCATTCCATGTTCAGTAAATGTGTACTACTAACAAAATGTCCCCACCATGATGCATTTGTGTGTGGGGGGGGGGGGGTTATTTAATCCCTCACTCTGAAAGGAGACTGATTATGTCCTCTGTGCCTGCCCTTTTAAAGGACACATTTGTCCTGACATTCACACACGGAGGATGCATAAACGTCTTCCTCTCACACACACAAACGTCTTCCTCTCGCATAAACATCTTCCTCTCACACACACATGCATAAACATCTTCCTCTCACACACACAAACATCTTCCTCACACACACACAAACATCTTCCTCTCACACAAACATCTTCCTCGCCGGTCTGTGTGTCAGGGCTGCCTCCCAACCCCTCAGGTCCTTCTGTATGCCACACCCTCTTTGGATAGCCCCATAGGGCTCTGGTCAGCAGTAGTGCACTGTAGAGAACAGGGTGCCGTTTGGGACACACGAAGAGTTTGAGGTTCGCCCATCACACTAATCTGACATTCAAACCATGTGGTAGGGGCCAGGGCAGTCGGTCATAGACCTCGCTAGAAGCTGTTGGGCTTGTACTGCTACTGCACGTTCTGATCAGCAGCTCTTCTGTGTTTCATTTCCCAGCACGCCACGGCTATAATCTCACATACCAGAACTGCTGAGCTCATCGCCGCTGAGTGCAGTGTGTGGGCGGCTTGCATAACACACGGCCAGAAGTAGCAGAGCCTAGAAAGGTGATCCATGCTTCTGCAGATCACACACTGTACTCTCTCCACGCAGACATCTTATTGGGGATTGTTGTGCAGAAATAAATTGCCTGTTTCAGGAGTGGCAAGTTGAATCCCAAATATACACACTTCTTGACTGAGCCCAACAAGTCTCTATTGCAAGACGATACCTGTTAAATATAAAAGGAATGGTCTTATCAGTTTAAGTTAGAACCTAAAAGGCCATGATATCAGATATGAACCATTGATCTACTGTATGTCCGTTGGAGCCCCTTGATCAAACATCACATTAACCTTTTTTTCAATTTTCACCTAAAATGAACCAGATCTAACTGCCTGTAGAACAGGACCTGAAGCAAGGATATGCACATTCTTGGTACCATTTGAAACACTGAAGTTTGTGGAAAAGTCAAATTAATGTAGGAGAATAACACAGATCTTATACAAGATAATACAAAGAGAAAAACATGTGTTCTCTATTTTTTCTTTGTTCCATTATCTTTGAAATGCAAGAGAAAGGCCATCACCTGTTGCAATTTAGATGTCGGCCACCCGATGGCAGCAGTGTGCGCAAAGTTTCAGATTGATCCAGTGAAGCATTGCAATACTGGACAATATTTTGTATCAAGTCTGCCCAAATGTGTCGAATTGCTCAATTGACACATTCAAGAGGTCCATCTGGTGTCCACTGTAGCCCCATGATCAAACAACATCACTCGTAACGTTAACCTTTATTAAGAGGTCCATATTTATGTAGAAATCACACTACAAGTTTTTCTCCTTACAAAAAGTTATTTACACTACAGTGCTGACAATTAAAATCGAACAAAAATGATGAAAACTAAAAGCTTCCTTGATATAAATAAGCCTCTGAGGGGAACAAAAAAAAGCCTGGATCCTTTAAAATAATGTCTCATCATCTTACAAAAAATATATATATGTTAATGTCAGCTGTAATAATAATCCATCTATAACCTAAAAGTAAAATATATTATTTAAGGACCTGTATGTTTGTCAGACCTGCAGAGTACCAGTGCTTCTGGCCCTAAGTGCTTTGACAGTTCACAGATATTAGCCTGAGTCCCAGATCAGTTTATGCCTTCTTGCCAAGCCAACTCCTACTGTACGGTCAACAATGGAGACAAGACAATACAAACTGATCTGGGACCAGGCTACACAGTTATGGACAGGCACTGAGGAATGTTACACTTGCAATGTATTCATTCGGTAACAGAACAGAGAAGTGTGCATCCTAAAGAGCACCCTATTTCCAATATAGTGCACTACTTTTGAACAGATCTCTTTCCTATGGGCCCTGGTCACAAAGTAGATCCCTATATAGGGAACAGGGCACCATTTAGGATGCAGACCCAACAGAGCTTTACGTGTTCCTTAGAATACATCACACACCGTGTTGATATCATGGTTTAATTTCTGTCTTCTCCTTCCTTTAGATGGGATCAAAACAGAACCCCGAAGAGCCATTTTAAAACACTGTGTACAAAGATCAGTAGAAACAGTCTTTCTGCTGCTGCTCTTGCTGGTGGTGTTTAAAGGAGAGGGAGGAGCGGTGCGGGGGGCCAGGAGGCCGTGTTTCCGGGGGGGTGACTGGGGCCTTGGTGTAAAGAGAAGTGTCTTTGTCCTGGGGTTTGTCCGGTCTGGGCTGGGGTTGGGCCCGGAACTGGGGTGTAGGGGTCCTGCTCTCTGTGTGGCTGGAGGCCAGGCTTGAAGAAGATAGAAGGGGTGCAGCGGAGGGTGTCAAAAAGGGGATAGGGGTAAGGGTAGGGGTGTGGGTAAGGATAGGGGTGTGGGTAAGGGTAGGGATATGGGTAAGGGTAGGGGTAAGGATGGAGGTGTGGGTAAGGATAGGGGTATGGGCAAGGGTAGGGGTGTGGGTAAGGGTAGGAATATGGGTAAGGATAGGGGTGTGAGTAGGGGTGTGGCAGGGTTTACGTGAGGGAGAGGGACTGGGGGTTCGAGTGGAAGCCGGGCTGGGTTTGAAGAGAGGAGAGTGTGTAGAAGTGGGACTAGATTTGGGAGAGGGGGTACAAGAGGATGACGGACTGGGTTTGGGAGAGGATGGGGGGTGGAGGTGGGGGAGGGTTTGAGTGAGGAAGACAAGGAAGAGTGTGTGGTAGTGGTTTGATGTAATTCTGAGTGATGGTGGTGGTGGTAGTAGTGGGGATGATGGTGATGTGATTTGGGCTTGGTGTCCTGGAAAGACGTTTTGGAGGGAGTTAGGGGGGCGATGGGTGAGGTGACAGAGGGCTTGGGCAGCCTTATATCTGCAGGTTGAGGTTCCACTTTGACCTCCGGGTGGGCAGTGTCTCTGTCTGTGGGGGGTTTGGGGTCCGTGAGAGGAGCTGTGGTCCCTCCCATCAAGGCATCCCCAAACTGCTCCTGTTTGACTCGTAGCGTCGACACGTCCACCTTCCTCTCCTCCTCGGCCGGAGGCTCTTGGTGATATTGTTTTAAGCGGATGTGCCATGCCAGGCTGCAGACAGCAGAGACAGTCTTGAACTGATGAACCACACTACGAGGGATGTAGTAGATGTCGTTGTCGTACAGCTGGATACGGGCGTAGCGGATCCCCTCGCGTCTCAGCTGGTTCAGCTTAGCGTCGTCCACCCACTGCACACACTGAGGGAGAGAGAGAGAGTTACACAGTGTACTCACCATAGACACTGGGGATTTTCTCAATGTGCATCTTTTTCACCTCAAAACACACTGGAGGAGAAGATCCACTGAGCTGTTCCCATATTGTTCTAAACCAGGGGAGTAATTCAATCACTAGTGCTGAAGGATCCAGCTCTGGGTTGAACATTTGTAAAGCAAACGCAGGCGGATGCTGTGAAATCACCTCTCAGCTGCTCCTAATTAAAACAAAACTGCAGCTTAAGAGACACTAATGGAGGACAGGCCCTGAGCCCTCCTGGAGGGTCTCTTTAATGGCGGACAGGCCCTGAGCCCTCCTGGAGGGTCTCTTTAATGGAGGACAGGCCCTGAGCCCTCCTGGAGAGTCTCTTTAATGGAGGACAGGCCCTGAGCCCTCCTGGAGGGTCTCTTTAATGGAGGACAGGCCCTGAGCCCTCCTGGAGGGTCTCTTTAATGGAGGACAGGCCCTGAGCCCTCCTGGAGGGTCTCTTTAATGGAGGACAGGCCCTGGGCCCTCCTGGAGGGTCTCTTTAATGGAGGACAGGCCCTGAGCCCTCCTGGAGGGTATCTTTAATGGAGGACAGGCCCTGAGCCCTCCTGGAGGGTCTCTTTAATGGAGGACAGGCCCTGAGCCCTCCTGGAGGGTCTCTTTAATAGAGGACAGGCCCTGAGCCCTCCTGGAGGGTCTCTTTAATGGAGGACAGGCCCTGAGCCCTCCTGGAGGGTCTCTTTAATGGAGGACAGGCCCTGAGCCCTCCTGGAGGGTCTCTTTAATAGAGGACAGTCCCTGAGCCCTCCTGGAGGGTCTCTTTAATGGAGGACAGGCCCTGAGCCCTCCTGGAGTGTCTCTTTAATGGCGGACAGGCCCTGAGCCCTCCTGGAGTGTCTCTTTAATGGAGGACAGGCCCTGAGCCCTCCTGGAGTGTCTCTTTAATGGCAGACAGGCCCTGAGCCCTCCTGGAGGGTCTCTTTAAAAACCTCTCAGATGTCAAGTCCCCTGTTTTGGGGTGCTGCATGGTTCTGGTACCGGTTACAACTGACATTTTGGCTTATAAATCGATCTGTGGACACCGTAGATGGAAATGGCTTGCATTGAGCGGTAGCCCTGATTCTCACAGACACCTGTGTGAAGGAGGGTGTGAAATCTGACACCATTTGAAGCTGGGATGTCCCTCCAAACCTGTCATTCACCCTTCCGACTGTCCATCAACTCCAGGCTGAACTCTACATCACAGCCACTAACACCACATATGCCTGCAATCCTTACATCGTAGCGCAGCAGAAAATAGTAGTTGTCGATTTATAGCCAGTAATCTAAAATAATTCGTAGATTTGAAAAAAACCCTAACCCTAACTTTGTCATTGAATGACAATATTAATGAGTTGAAAGGAGAGTTCCTAGCGAGTTCAGGAAGCCAAGCTAGGAGCTCTGAGACGTTCACATGGATGGAGGCAGAAGGTTTGATCAAGAGAGAAAACTTGCTCATTTTCTCCAACACTAAATCATACAAATATGTTTTTCACAGTTAGAAGGAAGGTGAAAGTCATTTTTATCATTTGATTATACTATATATATACTATATAACAAGCCTTCATAGTTTGTTGAATAGGAAAGATGTTATATTTGTTATATAAATACGTTATATTTGTACTGTGTACTTGAACTTGTGTCATCAAAAGTGACGCCACCTCAGCCATTTAAAACTATTTTTACCGTAAAGGTGAGATATGAACCGTTCTTGGAGTATGCAGCATTACTAGTTATTGTTTCTGGCCCTGTCATGATAAATCATTCATTTTGGGGATTACGTTTAACTGGTTAATGTAAGACAGGCCCTGAGCCCTCCTGGAGGATCACTTTAATGTAGGCCTGAGCCCTCCTGGAGGATTACTTGAATGTAGGACAGGCACTGAGTCCTCCTGGAGGATTACTTTAATGTAGGACAGGCACTGAGTCCTCCTGGAGGGTCTGTTAGAGATAGCACAGTGTAGTGCCACATCTAGCCAGAGGGTGGCAGTACAGTGCATAGGGCTGTGGATAAGCTACCTTGTTTCATGCAATATCAAATCAAATGTTTTGTCACGAGCTAAATACAACAGGTGTAGATCTTACAGTGAAATGCTTACTTACAAGCCCTTAACCAACAATGCAGTTAAGAAAAATAAGAAATAAAAGTGACTAATAATTAAAGAGCAGCAGTAAAATAACAGTTGTGAGGTAATATACAAGGGGTACCGGTACAGAGTTAATATACGGGGGCACCGGTTAGTCGAGGTAATTGAGGTAATATGTACATTAGGGTAGAGTTATTAAAGTGCATAGACCACAGAGTAGCAGCAGCGTAAAAGAGGGGGGGCAATGCAAGTAGTCTGGGTGGTCATTTGATTAGCTGTTCAGGAGTCTTATGGCTTGGGGGTTAAAGCTGTTTAGAAGCCTCTTGGACCTAGAGTTGGCACTCCGGTACCGCTTGCCGTGCAGTCGCACAGAGAACAGTCTATGACTTGGGAGCCCGGAGTCTGACATTTTTAGGGCCTTCCTCTGACACCACCTGGTATAGTGGTCCTGGATGGCAGAAAGCTTGGCCTCAGTGATTTACTGGGCCGTACGCACTACCCTCTGTGATGCCTTGCGATTGGAGGCCGAGCAGTAGCCGCACCAGGCAGCGATGCAACCAGTCAGAATGCTCCCAATCCTCCTTTTCCTGTAGTCCACAATCATCTCTTTAGTCTTGATCACGTTGAGGGAGAGGTTTTAGTCCTGGCACCACATGGCCAGGTCTCTTACCTCCTCCCTATGTGCTGTCTCATGGTTGTTGGTGATCAGGTCTACCACTGATGTGTCATCAGCAAACTTAATGATGACAGATGACAGATTATGGCCGGTTACATTGGAATCCACGAGGAGACTGCGTGGCAGGCTGACTACCTGTTACGCGAGTGCAGCAAGGAGCCAAGGTAAGTTGCTAGCGAGCATTAAACTTTAAAAAAACAATCAATCTTGACAAATATGGCAAATATTGCACTTGGCAAACACCAACACTTTGTTTTTGCATTATTTAAACCAAATTGAACATGTTTAATTTATTTGAGACTAAATTGATTTTATTGAATTATTACAAATAAATAATACATAAATAAAATAAATATATATATAAATCGTCCGATTAATCGGTACCGGCTTTTTTGGTCCTCCAATAACTGGTATTCGTGTTGACAAATCATATAATTGGTCGACCTCTAATCTCCACCAGGCATCTCCACAAGTCATCCAACTCATTAAAGAAATGTTCTTCATCAAGTTCGAAGTGAGTAAATCGCTGTTCTGTTTTCCAGAAGCTTTCAGTCATAAGAGACAGAATAAGTTACAAAATAAGTTACAAAAAAATGCAAGAAAAAAAACAAAACAAAATAGCAGAGTTGTTTAAGAGCCCATGAAACAGCAGCCATTGTCTCCGCTGCCATCTTAACTAATAGAAACGAGGTAGAGGACAGGTGCAGCTCACCTGGGACAGAGGTGGTTCGTGCAGGTCCAGTTGTAACCTCTGGACTACATTAGGGAAGTCTCCAGCATGGAAACAGATCACGTCTTTGGTAACGCGAGGGGGCTCCGCGCTACAGAGACAGAGAGAAGATCGATTATAACCATTGATTTCCAATCAGATTATGCAGCGGTCTTGTAACGGATTAGTTGGACGATTGTTGGATACTAAATACAGCCTCAATAGGCCTACAGTTTAAAGTCATCTACTAAAGACAATACATTATCATATATCCGGGTGTTAAAAGCACCCACCTCTCTCCACAGCGCACGGCCTTGAGCACCCCTACAGCGGCGGTGGTCTGCCTCTCGAATCCCTGTCCGATGTGGTCAGCGTGGGCACGTGTCCGGTCATCGAACAGCATCTCACGAGGCTCGCTGGCCCGAGGTAGGTACTGCAGGTTCCTGATCTCATTGGTTGACCTGGAGGAGGAGAGGACATTGAGATTAACACAAACTTCTATAGCAGGCGGCCATAATAAGACCAAAATAATCAATCAATCATCAATTACCATATGATACTATATAACAGATTTTTTTAAATCCTGATCCAGCATCCTGCCTCTGGAGAGCTAGTCTCGGATATCCCTGACCTTGTAGCTTAGTAAGCTGTCTGGTTCCAGAGACCACCGGAGAGCCGGAAGTAAGCTGTCTGGTTCCAGAGACCACCGGAGAGCCGGAAGTAAGCTGTCTGGTCCCAGAGACCACCGGAGAGCCGGAAGTAAGCTGTCTGGTCCCAGAGACCACCGGAGAGCCGGAAGTAAGCCGTCTGGTTCTAGAGACCATTACAATGAGCCTGCTGTCCTATTGCTCCTCCCACCAGTCTCCTCTGAAGCCCACACACACTGCAGCGTTCCAGAACTAGGAATATACCGCAATGTCCTATAACACCACATTCATGAGCGACCCCACAGAGCCAGTGTTTAGTCAGAGAGGTCCCAGAGGTAACACCGCCAGTGTTTAGTCAGAGAGAGGGGTAACACGGCCAGTGTTTAGTCAGAGAGAGGGGTAACACCGCCAGTGTTTAGTCAGAGAGAGGGGTAACACCGCCAGTGTTTAGTCAGAGAGAGGGGTAACACCGCCAGTGTTTAATCAGAGAGAGGGGTAACACCGCCAGTGTTTAGTCAGAGAGAGGGGTAACACCGCCAGTGTTTAGTCAGAGGGAGGGGTAACACCGCCAGTGTTTAGTCAGAGGGAGGGGTAACACCGCCAGTGTTTAGTCAGAGAGAGGGGTAACACCGCCAGTGTTTAGTCAGAGAGAGGGGTAACACCGCCAGTGTTTAGTCAGAGAGAGGGGTAACACCGCCAGTGTTTAGTCAGAGAGAGGGGTAACACCGCCAGTGTTTAGTCAGAGAGAGGGGTAACACCGCCAGTGTTTAATCAGAGAGAGGGGTAACACCGCCAGTGTTTAGTCAGAGAGAGGGGTAACACCGCCAGTGTTTAATCAGAGAGAGGGGTAACACCGCCAGTGTTTAGTCAGAGAGAGGGGTAACACAGCCAGTGTTTAGTCAGAGAGAGGGGTAACACAGCCAGTGTTTAGTCAGAGAGAGGGGTAAAACCGCCAGTGTTTAGTCAGAGAGGGGTAAACACAGCCAGTGTTTAGTCAGAGAGAGGGGTAACACAGCCAGTGTTTAGTCAGAGAGAGGGGTAACACAGCCAGTGTTTAGTCAGAGAGAGGGGTAACACAGCCAGTGTTTAGTCAGAGAGAGGGGTAACACAGCCAGTGTTTAGTCAGAGAGAGGGGTAACACAGCCAGTGTTTAGTCAGAGAGAGGGGTAACACAGCCAGTGTTTAGTCAGAGAGAGGGGTAACAGCCAGTGTTTAGTCAGAGAGAGGGGTACCGCCGCCAGTGTTTAGTCAGAGAGAGGGGTAACACAGCCAGTGTTTAATCAGAGAGAGGGGTAACACAGCCAGTGTTTAGTCAGAGAGAGGGGTAACACAGCCAGTGTTTAGTCAGAGAGAGGGGTAACACCGCCAGTGTTTAGTCAGAGGGAGGGTAACACCGCCAGTGTTTAGTCAGAGAGAGGGGTAACACAGCCAGTGTTTAGTCAGAGAGAGGGGTAACACCGCCAGTGTTTAGTCAGAGAGGGGTAACACCGCCAGTGTTTAGTCAGAGAGAGGGGTAACACCGCCAGTGTTTAGTCAGAGAGAGGGGTAACACCGCCAGTGTTTAGTCAGATGGAGGGGTAACACCGCCAGTGTTTAATCAGAGAGAGGGGTAACACCGCCAGTGTTTAGTCAGAGAGAGGGGTAACACAGCCAGTGTTTAGTCAGAGAGAGGGGTAACACAGCCAGTGTTTAGTCAGAGAGAGGGGTAAAACCGCCAGTGTTTAGTCAGAGAGGGGTAACACAGCCAGTGTTTAGTCAGAGAGAGGGGTAACACAGCCAGTGTTTAGTCAGAGAGAGGGGTAACACAGCCAGTGTTTAGTCAGAGAGAGGGGTAACACAGCCAGTGTTTAGTCAGAGAGAGGGGTAACAGCCAGTGTTTAGTCAGAGAGAGGGGTAACACCGCCAGTGTTTAGTCAGAGAGAGGGGTAACGCCGCCAGTGTTTAGTCAGAGAGAGGGGTAACACAGCCAGTGTTTAGTCAGAGAGAGGGGTAACACAGCCAGTGTTTAGTCAGAGAGGGGTACCGCCGCCAGTGTTTAGTCAGAGAGAGGGGTAACACAGCCAGTGTTTAATCAGAGAGAGGGGTAACACAGCCAGTGTTTAGTCAGAGAGAGGGGTAACACAGCCAGTGTTTAGTCAGAGAGAGGGGTAACACAGCCAGTGTTTAGTCAGAGAGAGGGGTAACAGCCAGTGTTTAGTCAGAGAGAGGGGTACCGCCGCCAGTGTTTAGTCAGAGAGAGGGGTAACGCCGCCAGTGTTTAGTCAGAGAGAGGGGTAACACAGCCAGTGTTTAGTCAGAGAGAGGGGTAACACAGCCAGTGTTTAGTCAGAGAGAGGGGTAACACAGCCAGTGTTTAATCAGAGAGGGGTAACACAGCCAGTGTTTAGTCAGAGAGAGGGGTAACACAGCCAGTGTTTAATCAGAGAGAGGGGTAACACAGCCAGTGTTTAGTCAGAGAGAGGGGTAACACCGCCAGTGTTTAGTCAGAGGGAGGGGTAACACCGCCAGTGTTTAGTCAGAGAGAGGGGTAACATGGCCAGTGTTTAGTCAGAGAGAGGGGTAACACAGCCAGTGTTTAGTCAGAGAGAGGGGTAACACAGCCAGTGTTTAGTCAGAGAGAGGGGTAACACAGCCAGTGTAAAGGCAGTGTGAGGTACATCCTCACATTTAACATACATTACACAAGAGAACATCACGGGGTGAAACAACCAACGAGGAGATAGTGCCTGTGTCACAAATCACACCATATTCCCTATATTGTGTCCTACAGTAGTGTACTACATAGGGGTTAGTGTGGGGGTTTGTGATAGGGGTTTGTGATGTAACCCGAGCACTGTTTAGTATGCAGGAGTAGGACAGGACTTCTGCCTGGATGAAGTAATACATGTAAAGCTGAGACCCAGAGAAAACGTTTCAACAGAAGAAACAGACAGCACTCTGGGGAGGGAGAAGAGGGGGAGGGAAGGAGAGGGGGAGGGAGAAGAGGGGGAGGGAGAAGAGGGGGAGGAGGGGGAGGGAAGGAGAGGGAGGGGGAGGGAGAAGAGGGAAGGAGAGGGAGGGGGAGGGAGAAGAGGGGGAGGGAGGAGAGGAGAGGGGGAGGGAAGGAGAGGGAGGGGGAAGGAGAGGGAGGGGGAAGGAGAGGGGGAGGGAAGGAGAGGGGGAGGGAGAAGAGGGGGAGGAGGGGGAGGGAAGGAGGGAAGGAGAGGGAGGGGGAGGGAGAAGAGGGAAGGAGAGGGAGGGGGAGGGAGAAGAGGGGGAGGGGGAGGGAGGGGAGAGGGGGAGGGAAGGAGAGGGGGAGGGAAGGGAGAGGGGGAGGGAAGGAGAGGGGGAGGGAGGGAGGGGGAAGGGAGAGGGGAGGGGGAAGGAGAGGGGGAGGGAAGGAGAGGGAGAGGGAAGGAGAGGAAGGGGGGAGGGAGAAGAGGGGGAGGAGGGGGAGGGAGAAGAGGGGGAGGAGGGGGAGGGAAGGAGAGGGAGGGGGGAGGGAGAAGAGGGAAGGAGAGGGAGGGGGAGGGAGAAGAGGGGGAGGGAGGGAGGAGAGGGGGAGGGAGAAGAGGGGGAGGGAGAAGAGGGGGAGGGAGGGGGAGGGAAGGAGAGGGAGGGGGAGGGGAAGAGGGAAGGAGAGGGAGGGGGAGGGAGAGAGGGGGAGGGAGGGAGGAGAGGGGGAGGGAGAAGAGGGGGAGGGAGAAGAGGGGGAGGAGGGGGAGGGAAGGAGAGGGAGGGGGAGGGGAGAGAGGGGGAGGGAGGGAGGAGAGGGGGAGGGAGAAGAGGGGGAGGGAGAAGAGGGGGAGGGGGGGAAGGAGGGAGAGGGAGGGGGGAGGGAGAAGAGGGAAGGAGAGCATCTATGAGGGAGGGGGAGGGAGAAGAGGGGGAGGGAGGGAGGAGAGGGGGAGGGAGGAGAGGGGGAGGGAAGGGGAGAGGGGGAGGGAAGGAGAGGGGGAGGGAAGGAGAGGGGGAGGGAAGGAGAGGGAGGGGGAAGGAGAGGGAGGGGGAAGGAGAGGGGGAGGGAAGGAGAGGGAGAGGGAAGGAGAGGGAGGGGGAAGGAGAGGGAGGGGGAGGGAAGGAGAGGGAGGGGGAGGGAAGGAGAGGGGAGGGAGGGAGAAGAGGGAGAAGAGGGGGAGGGAGGGAGGAGAGGGGGAGGGAGAAGAGGGGGAGGGAGAAGAGGGGGAGGAGGGGGAGGGAAGGAGAGGGAGGGGGAGGGAGAAGAGGGAAGGAGAGGGAGGGGGAGGGAGAAGAGGGGGAGGGAGGGAGGAGAGGGGGGAGGGAGGAGAGGGGGAGGGAAGGAGAGGGGGAGGGAAGGAGAGGGGGAGGGAAGGAGAGGGAGGGGGAGGGAAGGAGAGGGAGGGAAGGAGAGGGAGGGGGAGGGAAGGAGAGGGAGGGAAGGAGAGGGAGGGCGAGGGAAGGGGAGGGAAGGAGAGGGAGGGGGAGGGAGAGAGCCCAGCATTTTTGGGCTCCTGTGCCTGAAGCGATTGGCCACGGCTATTTGGTCATACTGTTCGAGTCAGGAGAGTAGTCACTGTACGACAGTATCTATTTATTTTATTTAACCAGGCAAGTCAGTTAAGAACAAATCTTATTTACAATGATGGCCTACTGGGGAACAGTGGGTTGACTGCCTTGTTCAGGGGCAGAACAACAGACTTTTACCTTGTCCGCTCTGAGATTTAGATCCTTTCGGTTACTAGTCCAACGCTCTAACACTATGCTACCTGCCGCCCCATCTATGAGGACAGACAGTGAGGTACTAGTCACTATACTACAGTATCTATGAGGACAGACAGTGAGGTACTAGTCACTATACTACAGTATCTATGAGGACAGACAGTGAGGTACTAGTCACTGTACTACAGTATCTATGAGGACAGACAGTGAGGTACTAGTCACTATACTACAGTATCTATGCGGACAGACAGTGAGGTACTAGTCACTATACTACAGTATCTATGAGGACAGACAGTGAGGTACTAGTCACTATACTACAGCATCTATGAGGACAGACAGTGAGGTACTAGTCACTATACTACAGTATCTATGCGGACAGACAGTGAGTGTCTCGGTCTTTCACAGTTCCCATGTCTGTGTACATTATGATCCATAAACCATGTCTGTCTCTGTCTTTCACAGTTCCCATGCCTGTGTACAGTATGATCCATAAACCATGTCTGTCTGTCTTTCACAGTTCCCATGTCTGTGTACATTATGATCCATAAACCATGTCTGTCTCTGTCTTTCACAGTTCCCATGTCTGTGTACATTATGATCCCTAAACCATGTCTGTCTCTGTCTTTCACAGTTCCCATGTCTGTGTACATTATGATCCCTAAACCATGTCTGTCTCTGTCTTTCACAGTTCCCATGTCTGTGTACAGTATGATCCCTAAACCATGTATGTCTCTGTCTTTCACAGTTCCCATGTCTGTGTACATTATGATCCATAAACCATGTATGTCTCTGTCTTTCACAGTTCCCATGCCTGTGTACAGTATGATCCATAAACCATGTCTGTCTCTGTCTTTCACAGTTCCCATGTCTGTGTACATTATGATCCATAAACCATGTCTGTCTCTGTCTTTCACAGTTCCCATGTCTGTGTACATTATGATCCCTAAACCATGTCTGTCTGTCTTTCACAGTTCCCATGTCTGTGTACAGTATGATCCCTAAACCATGTCTGTCTGTCTTTCACAGTTCCCATGCCTGTGTACAGTATGATCCATAAACCATGTATGTCTCTGTCTTTCACAGTTCCCATGTCTGTGTACATTATGATCCCTAAACCATGTCTGTCTCTGTCTTTCACAGTTCCCATGCCTGTGTACAGTATGATCCATAAACCATGTCTGTCTCTGTCTTTCACAGTTCCCATGCCTGTGTACAGTATGATCCATAAACCATGTCTGTCTCTGTCTTTCACAGTTCCCATGCCTGTGTACAGTATGATCCATAAACCATGTCTGTCTCTGTCTTTCACAGTTCCCATGCCTGTGTACAGTATGATCCCTAAACCATGTCTGTCTCTGTCTTTCACAGTTCCCATGCCTGTGTACAGTATGATCCCTAAACCATGTATGTCTCTGTCTTTCACAGTTCCCATGTCTGTGTACATTATGATCCATAAACCATGTATGTCTCTGTCTTTCACAGTTCCCATGCCTGTGTACAGTATGATCCATAAACCATGTCTGTCTGTCTTTCACAGTTCCCATGTCTGTGTACAGTATGATCCCTAAACCATGTCTGTCTCGGTCTTTCACAGTTCCCATGCCTGTGTACAGTATGATCCCTAAACCATGTCTGTCTCGGTCTTTCACAGTTCCCATGCCTGTGTACAGTATGATCCATAAACCATGTCTGTCTCGGTCTTTCACAGTTCCCATGCCTGTGTACAGCATGATCCATAAACCATGTGTTACTGTGTCCTATAAAAGATCCCTGAGGATTCCCCGAGCATGAAGACTCATCCTATAAATAAATCATCCATTTTACAGGATGCCGTCATGCAGCCAAAACAGTGTGTGTGTGTGTGTGTGTGTGTGTGTGTGTGTGTGTGTAAAGGGGAGTATACGGTGGAGGATAAGATGTATTACCTATGGGTCTCCCTTATCCTTCTGCTCCTCTTTCTGCTCCTCCAGTGTGTGTGTGTGTGTGTGTGTGTGTGTGTGTGTGTGTGTGTAGTGTTACAATGAGAAGCGTCTCACAGCGGGGGCTTGTCGACTAGCCTGTCTGCTGTAGCATTGTTTAACATGACGATCTCCTCTTTTCGTCTCCCTCCCCTCTTTCTAAGCAGAATCTATTTGCTACGGCGGTAGCCTACAATGACATCATCTCATCCTGAGATGCTGAGAGGTTCAGAGATGAGCCAGTCACCTCATCCTGAGATGCTGAGAGGTTCAGAGATGAGCTCATGGCCTCATCCTGAGGAGCTGAGAGGTTCAGAGATGAGCTCATGGCCTCATCCTGAGATGCTGAGAGGTTCAGAGACGAGCTCATGGCCTCATCCTGAGATGCTGAGAGGTTCAGAGATGAGCTCATGGCCTCATCCTGAGGAGCTGAGAGGTTCAGAGATGAGCTCATGGCCTCATCCTGAGATGCTGAGAGGTTCAGAGATGAGCTCATGGCCTCATCCTGAGGAGCTGAGAGGTTCAGAGATGAGCTCATGGCCTCATCCTGAGATGCTGAGAGGTTCAGAGATGAGCTCATGGCCTCATCCTGAGATGCTGAGAGGTTCAGAGATGAGCTCATGGCCTCATCCTGAGGAGCTGAGAGGTTCAGAGATGAGCTCATGGCCTCATCCTGAGGAGGTGAGAGGTTCAGAGATGAGCTCATGGCCTCATCCTGAGGAGGTGAGAGGTTCAGAGATGAGCTCATGGCCTCATCCTGAGATGCTGAGAGGTTCAGAGATGAGCTCATGGCCTCATCCTGAGATGCTGAGAGGTTCAGAGATGATAGCAAGACTCCTTTCTGCTGCGTCCCAAATGACAACAAAATTCTCCATAGTGCCCTACAGGGCCCTGGCCCGGTTGAAAGTAGTGCACTATATAGGGAATAGGGTATGATTTGGGATGCAGACCTCATGTTTATGGAAAGCAACATGACAGTCAGGACATTCAGAAGGAAAGGAGAGGAGGATGAACAGAGATAGCTAATTGCTGGACAGAGTGAAGTACATTCTGCTCGTGTGTCGTGTGGAAAATCAGCTTCTCTTTTAAGAAGAACAGACACTGAAGCCGAAGCCAATATCAACACAGCATCGACCCTCTCTTTCTAAAATCATCAGCCGAAATTGTTGCAACCCCCCATTACTAGCCTGTTCAACCTCTCTGTCGTATCGTTTGAGATCCACAAAGGTTGGAAAGCTGCCGCGGTCATCCCCCTCTTCAAAGGGGGTGACACTCTAGACCCAAACTGCTACAGACCTTTATCTATCCTACCCTGCCTTTCTAAGGTCTTCGAAAGCCAAGTTAACAAACAGATCACCAACCATTTTGAATCCCACCGTACCTTCTCCGCTATGCAATCTGGTTTCCGAGTCTGGTTTCCATCTGTAAATAGCCCATCCAACTACCTCCTCCACATACTGTTATTTATTTTGCTCCTTCGCACCCCAGTATCTCTACTTGCACATTCATCTTCTGCACATCTATCACTCCAGTGTTTAATTGCTATATTGTAATTATTCCATTTCTATGGTCTATTTATTGCCTTACCTCCCTAATCTTACCTCATTTGCACACACTGTATATAGACTTTTTCTCTACTGTATTATTGACTATGTTTATTCCATGTGTAACTCTGTGTTGTTGTTTATGTCGCACTGCTTTGCTTTATCTTGGTCACAGTTGTAAATGAGAACTTGTTCTCAACTAGCCTACCTGGTTAAATAAAAGGTGAAATGTATATATATATATTTTTTTTTAAAGGCCATTTTAAATGTAGGGGTTAGTTAGGGTTACAATTAGTTGTTAAGGAAAATAGGATGTTGAATGGAAATGCATTTCAGGTCCCCATGAGGAGAATAGAACATAATGTTCCCATTTAAGACCCTGAGTGGTTCCTTTTGAAGCAGGATCCCGTAAAAAAACAAACAGACATTTGCATCTGTGTGTGAAAGTAGGACCTACTACCCGTGAGCACAGTGAGCCCTCACCTTCTCCTTATGTAGGGAGACTTTGGTACGTCAGCCACAGGGTGTGAAAGTAGGACCTACTACCTGTGAGCACAGTGAGCCCTCACCTTCTCCTTATGTAGGGAGACTTTGGTACGTCAGCCACAGGGTGTGAAAGTAGGACCTACTACCTGTGAGCACAGTGAGCCCTCACCTTCTCCTTATGTAGGGAGACTTTGGTACGTCAGCCACAGGGTGTGAAAGTAGGACCTACTACCTGTGAGCACAGTGAGCCCTCACCTTCTCCTTATGTAGGGAGACTTTGGTACGTCAGCCACAGGGTGTGAAAGTAGGACCTACTACCTGTGAGCACAGTGAGCCCTCACCTTCTCCTTATGTAGGGAGACTTCGGTACGTCAGCCACAGGGTGTGAAAGTAGGACCTACTACCTGTGAACACAGTGAGCCCTCACCTTCTCCTTATGTAGGGAGACTTTGGTACGTCAGCCACAGGGTGTGAAAGTAGGACCTACTACCTGTGAGCACAGTGAGCCCTCACCTTCTCCTTATGTAGGGAGACTTTGGTACGTCAGCCACAGGGTGTGAAAGTAGGACCTACTACCTGTGAGCACAGTGAGCCCTCACCTTCTCCTTATGTAGGGAGACTTTGGTACGTGAGCCACAGGGTGTGAAAGTAGGACCTACTACCTGTGAGCACAGTGAGCCCTCACCTTCTCCTTATGTAGGGAGACTTCGGTACGTCAGCCACAGGGTGTGAAAGTAGGACCTACTACCTGTGAGCACAGTGAGCCCTCACCTTCTCCTTATGTAGGGAGACTTTGGTACGTCAGCCACAGGGTGTGAAAGTAGGACCTACTACCTGTGAGCACAGTGAGCCCTCACCTTCTCCTTATGTAGGGAGACTTTGGTACGTCAGCCACAGGGTGTGAAAGTAGGACCTACTACCTGTGAGCACAGTGAGCCCTCACCTTCTCCTTATGTAGGGAGACTTTGGTACGTCAGCCACAGGGTGTGAAAGTAGGACCTACTACCTGTGAGCACAGTGAGCCCTCACCTTCTCCTTATGTAGGGAGACTTTGGTACGTCAGCCACAGGGTGTGAAAGTAGGACCTACTACCTGTGAGCACAGTGAGCCCTCACCTTCTCCTTATGTAGGGAGACTTTGGTACGTCAGCCACAGGGTGTGAAAGTAGGACCTACTACCTGTGAGCACAGTGAGCCCTCACCTTCTCCTTATGTAGGGAGACTTTGGTACGTCAGCCACAGGGTGTGAAAGTAGGACCTACTACCTGTGAGCACAGTGAGCCCTCACCTTCTCCTTATGTAGGGAGACTTTGGTACGTCAGCCACAGGGATCATCTGTTCCCCAGGTCGTACCCACATGATGGGCCCGTCATCACTCTCTGTTGGACTCTTCAGCTTCAGACTGGAGAACGTACCCCACGGTAGCGTCCGCTGGAGGGAGAAGGGTACGCCAGAGTTACAATGAGGAGGAGTAGAGTGATAGATAGAGGTGTGTGAGAAAACAAACTGGAACAGGAAAGAGGAACTCTAATCTTTCAGACATCCATCAAAACCAATGCTTTTTTGTTGTTGTTGAAAAACCATAATTACCCTTCTCAACCACTAGAGGGCAACTTTCCTTTGTTTATAGATCCAATGAGTTGAATTCTCCCTAAACAATGTGGCTCGAACTAACGTATTTTGAAACCTAAATGACTAAATCCAACGTATTACCTATAGATCGATATTATCTATAAAATGATGGATCTATATCATTATTCTGTGTCAGGGCTACTCACCTCTAGGAAGGGCGACTCCTCCAGCATAGAGATGAACTCTGGGAAGTAATCCCCCACCTCCTCGTCCACTGCCCCCACCAGACTGATCTGACGCATGGCACCTGCACGGTACGTCCCGTGGCTGTACGTTCTCTTTACCTAGAACACATAGTAGAGCACAGTAAAACAGTCAGTAAGAGCAGTCAGTAAGAGCAGTCAGTAAGACCCGTCAGTAAGACCCGTCAGTAAGACCCGTCAGTAAGACCCGTCAGTAAGACCCGTCAGTAAGAGCAGTCAGTAAGAGCAGTCAGTAAGAGCAGTCAGTAAGACCAGACAGAAGACCAGTCAGTAAACCAGTCAGTAAGACTAGTCAGTAAACAGACAGAAGACCAGTCAGTAAACCAGTCAGTAAGACCAGTTCACTGGAGTGTTGAGGTCTAGACAAAAACGTTCAAGTCAGTTGAACTGAATATGTACAGTACTCGTTCCCCTGAGGACTGATGTCCAACCACTAACCCAAACCAGAGAGATGCAGTGTGTGTTGGTGTGAAGGCTGAGCCATGTACAGAGCACTACTTCATGAGGACATCTGATGTTACAGCAGTATCAGAAGTGTGAAAGCTGATGCTGTACAGTAATGATACTGGGAGATCAGACACTGCTCTGGTACTGGGGGGGGAGAGATTACAGACTACCTGCTGCTTGTAACCCCCCCCCCACTGGAGCCAAGTAATACTGCAGCTCTCCTCTTCAACAGCCTCTCCTTCCCCTCGTTCTGATTCTACACCATTACAAGTAGACCCAGTGACTGTCAGGACAGAGAGAGACAGTCACAATAGACACAGTGACTGTCAGGACAGAGAGAGACAGTCACAATAGCCCCAGTGAGGGGCAGACTGTCAGGACAGAGAGACACAGTCACAATAGACCCAGTGAGGGGCTGACTGTCAGGACAGAGAGAGACAGTCACAATAGACCCAGTGAGGGGCTGACTGTCAGGATTGAGAGAGAGTCACAATAGACCCAGTGAGGGGCTGACTGTCAGGATTGAGAGAGACAGTCACAACAGACCCAGTGAGGGGCTGACTGTCAGGATTGAGAGAGACAGTCACAACAGACCCAGTGAGGGGCAGACTGTCAGGACAGAGAGAGACAGTCACAATAGACCCAGTGAGGGGCTGACTGTCAGGACAGAGAGAGACAGTCACAATAGACCCAGTGAGGGGCTGACTGTCAGGACAGAGAGAGACAGTCACAATAGACCCAGTGAGGGGCTGACTGTCAGGATTGAGAGAGAGAGTCACAATAGACCCAGTGAGGGGCTGACTGTCAGGATTGAGAGAGACAGTCACAACAGACCCAGTGAGGGGCTGACTGTCAGGATTGAGAGAGACAGTCACAACAGACCCAGTGAGGGGCAGACTGTCAGGACAGAGAGAGACAGTCACAATAGACCCAGTGAGGGGCTGACTGTCAGGACAGAGAGAGACAGTCACAATAGACCCAGTGAGGGGCTGACTGTCAGGATTGAGAGAGACAGTCACAATAGACCCAGTGAGGGGCTGACTGTCAGGACAGAGAGAGACAGTCACAATAGACCCAGTGAGGGGCTGACTGTCAGGATTGAGAGAGACAGTCACAACAGACCCAGTGAGGGGCTGACTGTCAGGACAGAGAGAGACAGTCACAATAGACCCAGTGAGGGGCTGACTGTCAGGATTGAGAGAGACAGTCACAATAGACCCAGTGAGGGGCTGACTGTCAGGACAGAGAGAGACAGTCACAATAGACCCAGTGAGGGGCTGACAGTCAGGACAGAGAGAGACAGTCACAATAGACCCAGTGAGGGGCTGACTGTCAGGACAGAGAGAGACAGTCACAACAGACCCAGTGAGGGGCTGACTGTCAGGACAGAGAGAGACAGTCACAATAGACCCAGTGAGGGGCTGACAGTCAGGATTGAGAGAGACAGTCACAATAGACCCAGTGAGGGGCTGACGGTCAGGAGAATGAGATTCCACAACTGCACATGACCTGCTAGTGCAATAACATCAGAGTAGTTCCCATTCAAATAAAATCTAAATTTTTGGTCACATACACATGGTTAGCAGATGTTATTGCGAGTGTAGTGAAATGCTTGTGCTTCTAGATCCGACAGTTGTAGCTATTCCTATTCTGAGACACAGAGAGCAACCATTCAAAGAGCTGGTAGTGCTAGCTAACCTGTTTTACACAGTACAGCTGTCACCCAGTAGTAAAAAGCCCTGTTGAATAGCTAGAAGTGCATCCCGGTCTCCTTCACTGTCTCACTTTGTTCCTACAGATCTGAGTACATCTGCTGAAAGGAAGGAAAGAAAGAACGAAGGTTTTATAGCAGCTTCAGAGCCACAGAGAACCACAACCCCCCTCCTGTCTGTCTCTGGACCGTAGGCCCGAGGGTCACAGTCCTCCCTCTCTAACATGGTAATGAGACTACACATGAGGAGGAGCAGATCGCTGCTCGTCTCAATGTCCCAGACGTCCTCCCTATTCACTTACAACCCAGTCTAATACAGCTACTACAGCCCAGCCATTCTTATCACCACAGAATATCCTCAGGCTAGAGAGAGAGAGAGAGTTCATCATAAGGTCAGGTTCTCCTGGAGCAGAGTCCATCTGTCTGAACGTTACATAGTGTCAGAGGAACATCTTCTCCTTCAGACAGTTAATAGACGATCTGTTTCTAAACATGATCCTCTACTAGAGGTCTGTGTCTTTTCACAGGGTCAGCAGCAGTGTTAACAAAGTGTACAGGGACATATTACAACAGTCAATCATATTACCAAACTAGGGCCCCAATTAGTCGACTGGTCAATTGTTTGGTCGTTAGGCTGTTGGTTCGACCAAGATTGTTTTATATATAAAACATATACATATGCGCCCATTTCAGTTAGGCGGCACTGTAGCCTAGTGGTTAGAGCATTGGACTAGTAACCGAAAGGTTGCAAGTTCAAATCCCCGAGCTGACAAGGTACAAAATCTGCAGTTCTGCCCCTGAACAGGCAGTTAACCCACTGTTTCCAGGCCGTCATTGAAAATAAGAATTTGTTCTTAACTGACTTGCCTAGTTAAATAAAGGTACAATAAAAAGTGATCTAATCCATTGCAGGAGGCCTGGACTAAAAGCCCATTTATGTTTGATCCGAAAATGTGGTGGGAGTCTCCATATGCAGGGTGTGATGCAATTGTGGAGCCTCCAGAGGTATGCAGAGGCTAAATCCAGCACCGTCCCACATCGCCATGCCCCTCCCAAACGTTGGAACAATACGTAGGGCTCTGTAGAGATCCACATTGACAGTAGTTGGGGGCGGTACATGCAGAGGCTAAATCCAGCACCGTCCCACATCGCCATGCCCCTCCCAAACGTTGGAACAATACGCAGGGCTCTGTAGAGATCCACATTGACAGTAGTTGGGGGCGGTACATGCAGAGGCTAAATCCAGCACCGTCCCACATCGCCATGCCCCTCCCAAACGTTGGAACAATACGGAGGGCTCTGTAGAGATCCACATCGACAGTAGTTGGGGGCGGTACATGCAGAGGCTAAATCCAGCACCGTCCCACATCGCCATGCCCCTCCCAAACGTTGGAACAATACGCAGGGCTCTGTAGAGATCCACATTGACAGTAGTTGGGGCGGTACATGCAGAGGCTAAATCCAGCACCGTCCCACATCGCCATGCCCCTCCCAAATGTTGGAACAATACGCAGGGCTCTGTAGAGATCCACATTGACAGTAGTTGGGGGCGGTACATGCAGAGGCTAAATCCAGCACCGTCCCACATCGCCATGCCCCTCCCAAATGTTGGAACAATACGCAGGGCTCTGTAGAGATCCACATTGACAGTAGTTGGGGGCGGTACATGCAGAGGCTAAATCCAGCACCGTCCCACATCGCCATGCCCCTCCCAAACGTTGGAACAATACGCAGGGCTCTGTAGAGATCCACATTGACAGTAGTTGGGGGCGGTACATGCAGAGGCTAAATCCAGCACCGTCCCACATCGCCATGCCCCTCCCAAATGTTGGAACAATACGCAGGGCTCTGTAGAGATCCACATTGACAGTAGTTGGGGGCGGTACATGCAGAGGCTAAATCCAGCACCGTCCCACATCGCCATGCCCCTCCCAAACGTTGGAACAATACGCAGGGCTCTGTAGAGATCCACATTGACAGTAGTTGGGGGCGGTACATCCTGTATAAACACAAACTCACTTCCTTGACAACAGCTCTGCACAGCTCTGTGATGCACAAGGTCTGACAGTATGACAGGTCTGACGATGCGGAGGCCAGATCCCCGTAAATGCTGCTTGGCCCATACAGACGTCTGATGCACCTCTCTCCCAACTTCACTGTGTGACATGTTGGCATTTGATTGTTGTGTAAATCACTTCTCCATGACATACAGTGTATCACCAGCAGTACATTTACCCTTCACTCATATCATTTCTATCTACTGCCTCCTGAGTGGTCCAGTGGTCTAAGTCACTACAGATCCGGGTTTGATCCCGGGCTGTTGCAGCCGGACGCAACCAGGAGACTCATGAGGCGACGCACAATTGGCCCAGCGTCGTCCGGTTTGGAGGAGGGTTTGGCCGGCCGGGATGTCCGTGTCTCACCGCGCCCTAGCGGTTCCTGGTGGAGGGCCGGGCGCCTGTTACACGGGGCTTCTTCTGACACGTTGGTGCGGCTGGCTTCCTGTCTGTCAAGAAGCAGAGTGTCTTGGCAGGGTCGTGTTTCGGAGGATGCTTGGCTCTCGACCGTCGCCTCTCCCGAGGGCTTACGGGAGTTGCAGCTTTGAGACAAGACTGTTACTACCAATTTGATACCTCAAAATTGGGGAGAAAAAGGGGTAAAAATATCAAATGTATTTTATGGTAATTATTTTAATGCATTTAATATTGTTCCATTCTTCCCGTTCTCATTGTAGGAGTGGACACCCTGTTTACAGAGGTGCACAACCTATTCTACACTTGTGAGAAACAAGTTTTGGTTAATTTCATTCCATTTACAAGTTGTCAATTTAGTCATTGTCTTTTGTTTCGAGCGCTCCTGTCACTGTTGAGTAAGGACACAGAAATAGAACTAGGCCTATAGGCTACCTGAAAAATATTTCATGCCCTCTCCCTTTCGATAACCACTCAGCGTGAAAGTGAAAAATGTCATGCTCTGATCCAGTGGAAATGTAATAAAATAGGCCGACCTGATTACTTCTTATCAGTGCTGGACTTGGACTGAATTAGGTGCCGGAACTCATTTTGGGTTCTGGTACCGTTTGTATTTAGGTGCTTGAGCTCCACAATACCTGTGAGTTAATATTCTTTAAGGGTAATAACAGCAGTGTGAGGTGGCGGTACTCAGCTCTGATGAGCTCCTGCCCAAGTCAAGCACGGCTTCTTATGTTTAAATAGCCTACCGCTGTGTCTGTCCTGAGCTCACTGCTGGGGAATCTGAGGGCCCAGAATATTTTATACAACGCTGCAAGTTCACTAGTGCTGGTCCCAACTTAATAGTTTATACAATGTTTCAAGTTCATTGGCTACATGTGTCGCCAATGTGATTTAAAGGAGATGTTCTACCTGCAGGCTGCAATGTTTTTATTTGTTAGATTTATGTAGGCTATTTTAACATAGTTGGCAAAATAATTAACCTTTGAGGTTTGTATCATTTTCATTTAGATTTGGATAGAAGGTTGATTAACCACATGACAATGATTGAGATATGAAGAAGTTATTATAAATTAAACTTTTACGAAAAAGTGCATCTGAACCATAACGAACACGCAGATCGGTGGAACTGATAAGATAGATTGGCATTCAACATGAGAAAGGGTGCCAACTCCTCATGTATCCAATTACAGGCAATGTCAGGAGAGTAATGGCAGAATCTGAGAAAGCCAGCAGGAGAGGGAGGAGTTATGTCAGGTTAAGTGTTTATTTATTTCTGGTTATCTAGATCTCTGGCGCCCTCTTGAGGCATCAAACCGTAAGCTTAAAGCATCAGACAAGCTCAATGATTTATTAAAACGCATAGGCTGTCTCTATATATGGAAAAATACACGTTTAACCATTTCAACCAATCGATTGGTCGAAAGAACAGACTACGTTCGGTCGACAAATCTTTGTTTTTAGTGGGGGACAGTCATATGCCAATCACATCATGCGTGCTGCACTTGTGCTTCAGGTGGTGATGCGTGGAGCTGGAAGTGGGCAATTCCTGTCTGACAGGAGTCTGTTGAGCAGATGTGAGACGTGTTCCCTCCATCCTTCCCTCCGCCCTCCTGCCAGCTGTTCGTTCCCCCACCAAAATAAACATATAAACCGTTATGACGGTTATTTTATTTTCTTCATCCGTAATCGTGGGTTATATGGTAATTGTGCCAACCCCCCTCCCTATCCTATCCTTACTGCAGGCTGTTAAGATCAGTTACCCTAAATTGAAGCCAGCGGTGGAGGTCCTCAGAGGGCTGCAGCGTTTAATCATGTTTGGAGACTTCACAGAGGACGTCTTCGAGACGAGAGGGTGTGTGTGTGTGTGTGTGTTTGTGTGTGTGTGTGTGTGTTTGTGTGTGTGTGTGTGTGTGTGTAGTGGTGTCTGGTGCTGTTTTCCTGCCCTGAGGGAGCAAGCCACCAGTGTGTGTGTGTGTGTGTGTGTGGATCCTAGTCCTCTCTGTTCCATTTATGGCAACAAGTCACAATGGAGGGGCCAGCGAAGGGTGAGTCAAGGGGTAAGGTGAGGGAGTTTACTGTAGTGGCCAGGAAGTAAAAGGACAACGGGGAGAGAGGATGAGGAGAAGTAGAGTGTCCTTGGGTGTCAGCCGAGTGAATCTGTCAGAGAGAGAGAGATAGAGGAGAGAGAGAGAGAAACCAGTGTAGAGCCAGACTCTGTACAACAACTGACTGTTTGGGGAATTGACCTCTCACAGGCCCCACAGGCTCCCTGTCTACAACACACACCATCATCTATCACTGGGGAGAACATGAGTTCCGACACGAGGTCACACAGGGTCACTGGGCCTGGACTCGTATTCCCTCAGACTGAAAGGAAGTCAACCTGGGAGAAAATAATCTTTAATATTCGATGAATATTGTTACATAATTTCAATCAATTATGTGGTTGCAAATAGTGGATTGATGTGTGTGGGACAGAAGTATCTGAGCAGGGCTTGAATACTGTACAGGATTAATCCTATTTAAATAAGGCCAACCAATGAATGGCCCAGTCCAAACTGTGTGTACATTAAGCATGGGTGCCTCCCTTGTTGTTTCCAGGCTCAACGTGTTTCCATGAACACAACACATAATATGGACCAGATATGATCTTCCTCCTAACGAGAATGAGATGAGCTTCATTATCCATGAGGACACACACCTCTGAGTAGTAGCCATCCCTCCTGTCTGTTCTCTCCTCCTGGGCGGCTTGCTCTGGGCACACTCTGTTTTAGGGTAATGGACTCACTCACAGGTGAGAGAGATGCAAGCAGAGACAGACACAGATTGCATCTGGATGCCCACTGCGCCCCTGCGGGTGGGTGTGTGTGTGTGTGTGTGTGTGTGTGTGTGTGTGTTAGTTAAAGGGAATGGATGGACGATAAAGGGTCTTTCCTCTGGGATTTCTTCCCTGCCGCAGACTGCAGACGGACAAGGAAACCCACCAAGACGTGGAGTGGCGTGGAGCCGTCAACACCGTGAGAAGACAGCAAAGCACAGTCTAATACATGGATACATCCAAAACAACCTACTTCCTCCTCACCGAGAGAGAGCAGAGCTGAGCTGCCAACCAGCCACATTCCCATAATGTCTGATACACTCAGACCAGGAATATGTGAAACATGTAAATACTGCTGACACATCTAAACACACTACTGTACCCCTCTCCCCCTGTGAGGCCCCCAGTCATCTAAACACACTACTGTACCTCTCTCCCCCTGTGAGGCCCCCAGTCATCTAAACACACTACTGTACCTCTCTCCCCCTGTGAGGCCCCCAGTCATCTAAACACACTACTGTACCCCTCTCCCCCTGTGAGGCCCCCAGTCATCTAAACACACTACTGTACCCCTCTCCCCCTGTGAGGCCCCCAGTCATCTAAACACACTACTGTACCCCTCTCCCCCTGTGAGGCCCCCAGTCATCTAAACACACTACTGTACCTCTCTCCCCCTGTGAGGCCCCCAGTCATCTAAACACACTACTGTACCTCTCTCCCCCTGTGAGGCCCCCAGTCATCTAAACACACTACTGTACCTCTCTCCCCCTGTGAGGCCCTCAGTCATCTAAACACACTACTGTACACCTCTCCCCCTGTGAGGCCCCCAGTCATCTAAACACACTACTGTACCTCTATCCCCCTGTGAGGCCCCCAGTCATCTAAACACACTACTGTACCTCTCTCCCCCTGTGAGGCCCCCAGGCAGTCAGTCATCTAAACACACTACTGTACCTCTATCCCCACGTGAGGCCCCCAGTCATCTAAACACACTACTGTACCTCTATCCCCACGTGAGTCCCCCAGTCATCTAAACACACTACTGTACCCCTCTCCCCCTGTGAGGCCCCCAGTCATCTAAACACACTACTGTACCCCTCTCCCCCTGTGAGGCCCCCAGTCATCAAAACACACTACTGTACCCCTCTCCCCCTGTGAGGCCCCCAGTCATCTAAACACACTACTGTACCTCTCTCCCTGTGTGAGGCCCCCTGTCATCTAAACACACTACTGTACCTCTCTCCCCACGTGAGGCCCCCAGTCATCTAAACACACTACTGTACCTCTCTCCCAGTGTGAAGCCCCGAGTCATCAAAACACACTACTGTACCTCTCTCCCCCTGTGAGGCCCCCAGTCATCTAAACACACTACTGTACCTCTCTCCCCGTGTGAGGCCCCGAGTCATCAAAACACACTACTGTACCCCTCTCCCCACGTGAGGCCCCCAGTCATCTAAACACACTACTGTACCTCTCTCCCCGTGTGAGGCCCCGAGTCATCAAAACACACTACTGTACCCCTCTCCCCACGTGAGGCCCCCAGTCATCTAAACACACTACTGTACCTCTCTCCCCATGTGAGGCCCCCAGTCATCTAAACACACTACTGTACCGCTCTACCCCTGTGAGGCCCCCAGTCATCTAAACACACTACTGTACCTCTCTCCCCCTGTGAGGCCCCCAGGCAGTTAGTCATCTAAACACACTACTGTACCCCTCTCCCCCTGTGAGGCCCCCAGTCATCTAAACACACTACTGTACCTCTCTCCCCCTGTGAGGCCCCCAGTCATCTAGACTGGCTGAACTGAGACCTCTAGAGCAGAGTAGCCAGCCTAGACTGGCTGAACTGAGACCCCCAGAGCAGCCAGCCTAGACTGACTGAACTGAGACCCCTAGAGCAGAGTAGCCAGCCAAGACTGACTGAACTGAGACCCCTAGAGCAGAGTAGCCAGCCTAGACTGGCTGAACTGAGACCCCCAGAGCAGCCAGCCTAGACTGACTGAACTGAGACCCCTAGAGCAGAGCAGCCAGCCAAGACTGGCTGAACTGAGACCCCTAGAGCAGCCAGCCAAACAAACTACTCCTCCCCTCTTCCTTCACTATTGTTTCCCCTCATCCCTCCACCACTCCCTCTCCCCCCTCTCTCTACATGACTCACAGCCCCAGCAGCCCAAAGCCAGCCAGGGTATTAGGCCTACCCGCAGATCTGCCCAGATCCCTCGTCAGCATGCGTGGACACACACAGCACAAATCCACAACAAACCCTTTATCCTCTTAGACCTGTGTCTCTGTCTCAACAACTCTCCCTCCTTTCCATCACTCTTCCTCTGCTCCTATCTCCCTCTCTGATCAGCAGATAGCTACATAACTCCGGATGGCCAGGTCAGGATATGATATGCCTCTCTTAGTAAGAGAAGTCTATTACGAGGTACGTCACTACACTGCATGGTCAGCCATTACAGAGAGTTTCATCAGCCCTGTTACTAGATATTACATAACATATCGCCTCGCCCTGTTGCTAGTTATGACATAACATTTAGCCTAGCCTTGTTGCTAGTTATGACATAACATATAGCCTAGCCCTGTTGCTAGTTATGACATAACATTTAGCCTAGCCTTGTTGCTAGTTATGACATAACATTTAGCCTAGCCTTGTTGCTAGTTATGACATAACATATAGCCTAGCCCTGTTGCTAGTTATGACATAGCATATAGCCTAGCCTTGTTGCTAGTTATGACATAACATATAGCCTAGCCTTGTTGCTAGTTATGACATAACATATAGCCTAGCCCTGTTGCTAGTTATGACATAACATATAGCCTAGCCCTGTTGCTAGTTATGACATAACATATAGCCTAGCCCTGTTGCTAGTTATGACATAACATATAGCCTAGCCCTGTTGCTAGTTATGACATAACATATCGCCTCGCCCTGTTGCTAGTTATTACATAACATGTAGCCTATCCCTGTAGCTAGTTATTACATAACATGTAGCCTATCCCTGTAGCTAGTTATTACATAACATATAGCCTAGCCCTGTATCTAGTTATTACATAACATATAGCCTAGCCCTGTATCTAGTTATTACATAACATATAGCCTAGCCCTGTTACTAGTTACTACATAACATAACCGAGCCCTGTTACCAGTTATTACATAACATATAGCCTAGCCTAGACCTGTTGCTAGTTATTACATAACATATTGCCATAGCCTAGACCTGTTGCTAGTTATTACATAACATATAGCCTAGACCTGTTGCTAGTTATTACATAACATATAGCCTAGACCTGTTGCTAGTTATTACATAACATATAGCCTAGCCCTGTATCTAGTTATTACATAACATATAGCCTAGCCCTGTATCTAGTTATTA
>NW_026999940.1:237500-242972 GCF_036934945.1 Oncorhynchus masou masou
ATAGTGCAGTACTTTAGACCAGAGCCCTAGTCCCTATATATAGTGCAGTACTTTAGACCAGAGCCCTAGTCCCTATATATAGTGCAGTACTTTAGACCAGAGCCCTAGTCCATATATAGTGCAGTACTTTAGACCAGAGCCCTAGTCCCTATATATAGTGCAGTACTTTAGACCAGAGCCCTAGTCCCTATATATAGTGCAGTACTTTAGACCAGAGCTCTAGTCCCTATATATAGTGCAGTACTTTAGACCAGAGCCCTAGTCCATATATATAGTGCAGTACTTTAGACCAGAGCCCTAGTCCATATATAGTGCAGTACTTTAGACCAGAGCCCTAGTCCCCATATATAGTGCAGTACTTTAGACCAGAGCCCTAGTCCCTATATATAGTGCAGTACTTTAGACCAGAGCCCTAGTCCCTATATATAGTGCAGTACTTTGGACCAGAGCCCTAGTCCCTATATATAGTGCAGTACTTTGGACCAGAGCCCTAGTCCCTATATATAGTGCAGTACTTTAGACCAGAGCCCTAGTCCCTATATATAGTGCAGTACTTTAAACCAGAGCCCTAGTCCATATATAGTGCAGTACTTTAGACCAGAGCCCTAGTCCCTATATATAGTGCAGTACTTTAGACCAGAGCCCTAGTCCATATATAGTGCAGTACTTTAAACCAGAGCCCTAGTCCATATATAGTGCAGTACTTTAAACCAGAGCCCTAGTCCATATATAGTGCAGTACTTTAGACCAGAGCCCTAGTCCATATATAGTGCAGTACTTTAGACCAGAGCCCTAGTCCATATATAGTGCAGTACTTTAGACCAGAGCCCTAGTCCCTATATATAGTGCAGTACTTTAGACCAGAGCCCTAGTCCCTATATATAGTGCAGTACTTTAGACCAGAGCTCTAGTCCCTATATATAGTGCAGTACTTTAGACCAGAGCCCTAGTCCATATATATAGTGCAGTACTTTAGACCAGAGCCCTAGTCCATATAGTGCAGTACTTTAGACCAGAGCCCTAGTCCCCATATATAGTGCAGTACTTTAGACCAGAGCCCTAGTCCCTATATATAGTGCAGTACTTTAGACCAGAGCCCTAGTCCCTATATATAGTGCAGTACTTTGGACCAGAGCCCTAGTCCCTATATATAGTGCAGTACTTTGGACCAGAGCCCTAGTCCCTATATATAGTGCAGTACTTTAGACCAGAGCCCTAGTCCCTATATATAGTGCAGTACTTTAAACCAGAGCCCTAGTCCATATATAGTGCAGTACTTTAGACCAGAGCCCTAGTCCCTATATATAGTGCAGTACTTTAGACCAGAGCCCTAGTCCATATATAGTGCAGTACTTTAAACCAGAGCCCTAGTCCATATATAGTGCAGTACTTTAAACCAGAGCCCTAGTCCATATATAGTGCAGTACTTTAGACCAGAGCCCTAGTCCATATATAGTGCAGTACTTTAGACCAGAGCCCTAGTCCATATATAGTGCAGTACTTTAGACCAGAGCCCTAGTCCATATATAGTGCAGTACTTTAGACCAGAGCCCTAGTCCCTATATATAGTGCAGTACTTTAGACCAGAGCCCTAGTCCATATATAGTGCAGTACTTTAAACCAGAGCCCTAGTCCATATATAGTGCAGTACTTTAAACCAGAGCCCTAGTCCATATATAGTGCAGTACTTTAGACCAGAGCCCTAGTCCATATATAGTGCAGTACTTTAGACCAGAGCCCTAGTCCATATATAGTGCAGTACTTTAGACCAGAGCCCTAGTCCATATATAGTGCAGTACTTTTGAGCAGAGATATTACTCTACCCCCCCCCCCTACTCTTTTTCCTTCATCTCCCTATCTTCCTCCCCATCTCTCTCCCTCTGGCAGGGACCCCACTGTGACCTCTCACCTGGCTGGGGCTGGCTGAGGTAACAGCCAGGTAATGGGATGGGTGTAGGTGGGAGACATCAACATGGAAGGAGAGTGATTGGAATGACTGATCAGACTAGAACTCCAGACAGTCTTTATTTCATATGTGGGGTTCCAGCCCTGAATGCTGATTGGCTGACGGCCGTGGTATATCAGACCGTATACCACAGGTATACTGCTCTTATTACGTTGGTAACCAGTTTATAACGGCAATAAGGCACCTCGGGGGTTTGTGGTATATGGCCAATATACCACGGCTAAGGTCTGTCCGGGCACTCCGCAATGCGTCGTGCATAAGAACAGCCCTTAGCTGTGGTATATTGGCTATATACCACACCCCCTCGTGCCTCATTTCTTAAATATATGACAGGGGGGGTTTCCATGTCAAACACACAATAGATTTAAAAAAAATAATAATAAAATAAAAAAAATGCATAGCTGGCTAAAATTATAAACAAATTATTTTACTGAATAAAAAGACAGAGATTGGAAACAGAATATGTTCTGTTTTGTAATTGGATGCCTTCTGGGGTTGGACACAGGGAGACAGTATTGTGACAGCATGTATCAGAGACACCATGAAAAGATGCTGCTGAAGCCCATTGAAGCCCACCCAGCCAGGCAGTCACCCAGCCAGGCAGTCACCCAGCCAGGCAGTCACCCAGCCAGGCAGTCACCCAGCCAGGCAGTCACCCAGCCAGGCAGTCACCCAGCCAGGCAGTCACCCAGCCAGGCAGTCACCCAGCCAGGCAGTCACCCAGCCAGGCAGTCACCCAGCCAGGCAGTCACCCAGCCAGGCAGCTCTGTGCTGTGGATGACTCATCCTAACAACACGACAGAACCCTCAAATCTACACCAGACGGACACTTGAAACACTTTAAGCCACAAAGAGAGAGAGGGAGAGCACCAGAACGGTGAATGTAATTCCACCACTATTGCCAATTCATTTCCCAGTGATACTTCTGCAGTTATCATGATAACCTTCATGAGGGGAGACAGTACGAACAAAAACAACCCCTCCTAAAGGGTGAGTATGGTTAGGCCCATGTCTCCAGGCAACCAGCCAACCGCTGTGTGCTGTGTGTTTTGATTTGAACACAGGCAGCCAATCTGCGTGTACGGAACACATAACCCTGGGAGCTGATTTGGCAGCAGCCGTTTCACTCTGACATGGGATTGGCCGGGGAGGAGAACAGGCTTCCTGCTTTGTCTGTCCCCATCGGGCCACTCCCTCTGGTGTTAGGGTGAGCTCAGGACAAGCCTTCTCCTGGCAGGACGTGAGGGGGTGGCGAGAGGAGGCACTCAAACACCAAGTACTGTGACAACTCTCCTTAGGAAGAGAGAGAGAGAGACAGAGAAAGATAGTGATTCTCCATCGCCTCGCTCTCTTTTTCTAAAACAATACAGAAATACACTATGGAAAAAGAAGCAACAGCACGTCAGAAATCAACTCAATGTCATTGAAGAATCCATAGACTCTAACCACCTCTGGGAAAATTGGAAAACACTAAACAAACACGAAGAAATAACTACCAAAATGGAGATAAGTCACTTCTCCAATCTTTTTGGCTCTATAACAAAGAATAAACAGCAAAAACATGATCAAATACAACATTTTAGAATCAATTATTAAAGACTCCCAGAACCCACTGGATTCTCCAATTACATTGAATGAACTACAGGACAAAATAAAAACCCTCCGCCCCAGAAAGGCCTGTGGTGTTGATGGTCTCCTCAATGAAATGATCAAATATACAGACAACAAATTCCAATTGGCTATACTAAAAGTCTTTAACATCATCCTTAGCTCTGGCATCTTCCCCAATATTTGGAACCAAGGACTGATCACCCCAATCCACAAAAGCGGAGACAAATTTGACCAAAATAACTCCTGTGGGATATGCGCCAACTGTAACCTTGGGGAAATCCTCTGCATTATCATTAACAGCAGACTCGTACTTTTCCTCAGTGAAAACAACGGACTGAGCAAATGTCAAATTGGCTTTTTATAAAATTAACGTGCAATAGACTACGTATTCACCCTGCACACCCTAATTGACAAACAAACAAACCAAAACAAAGGCAAATGCTTGATTTAAAAAAAGCTTGACTCAATTTGGCATGAGGGTCTACTAGACAAATTGATGGAAAGTGGTGTTGGGAGAAAAACATTATAAAATCCATGTACACAAACAACAAGTGTGCGGATAAAATTGGCAAAACAAACGTTTCTTTCCACAGGGCCATGGGGTAAGACAGGGTGCAGCTTAAGTCTCACCCTCTTCAACATATATATCAACAAATTGTCGAGGGCAGCACCCGGCCTCACCCTACTAGAATCTGAAGTCAAATATCTACTGTTTGCTGATGATCTGGTGCTTCTGTCCCTAACCAAGGAGGGCCTACAGCAGCAACACAACTAGACCCAACCAAATCATGAGAAAAATACCATATCTTGACACATTGGAAACAACAAAAAACAGAGCAAATTAGAATGCTATTTGGCCCTAAACAGAGAGTACACAGTGGCAGAATACCTGACCACTGTGACTGACCCAAACTTAAGGAAAGCTTTGACTATGTACAGACTCATTGAGAAAAGCCTTGCTATTGAGAAAGGCCGCCATAGTCTGTCTTCTCTTGAGAGCCATGTCTGCCTATGTGCTCACTGCCCACAAAATGAGGTGGAAACTGAGCTGCACTTCCTAACCTCCTGCCAAATGTATGACCATATTAGAGAGACATATTTCCCTCAGAT
The DNA here is from genome assembly GCF_036934945.1 of Oncorhynchus masou masou. Classification (NCBI taxonomy): domain Eukaryota; kingdom Metazoa; phylum Chordata; class Actinopteri; order Salmoniformes; family Salmonidae; genus Oncorhynchus; species Oncorhynchus masou. The sequence goes on from NW_026999940.1 coordinate 242,188, forward strand.
TACACAGATCCAAAGAATTTGAAAACAACCCAATTTTAATAAACTCCCATATCTACTGGGTGAAATACCACAGTGTGACATCACAGCAGCAAAATGTGTTACCTGTTGCCACAAGAAAAGGTCACCCAGTGAAGAACAAAGACCATTGTAAATACAACCCATATTTATGTTGATTTATTTTCCCTTTTTGTACTTCAACTATTTGCACATAATATGACATTCTTTTGGAACTTTTGAGAGTGTAATGTTTACTGATATATTTTTAAATGGTTTATAATCTATTTCACTTGTTTTGGCAATGTAAACATATGTTTCCCATGCCAATAAAGCCCTTAAATTGAAATGAGAGAGGAAGACAACAGAGCGAGGGAGACGAGAGCGAGATCTCATCATGGTTTACCTCTCACAGGGAGAGATGTGATTTGTAGCCACAACCTACCTACAGCAAGGTCATTAAATGTATATGGGCTTCATGAGTTAGAGAAGAGGAAAATACATCATAGAAGGTTTTAAGGAGAGCGAGAGAGAGAGCAGCCTGGACTGACCAGCTAAACAGAGAGAGAGAGCATCCTGGACTGACCAGCTAAACAGAAAGAGAGAGCAGCCTGGACTGACCAGCTAAACAGAGAGAGCAGCCTGGACTGACCAGCTAAACAGAGAGAGCAGCCTGGACTGACCAGCTTAACGGAGAGAGCAGCCTGGACTGACCAGCTTAACAGAGAGAGCAGCCTGGACTGTAGCTAAACAGAGAGAGCAGCCTGGACTGACCAGCTAAACAGAGAGAG
>NW_026999941.1:0-9389 GCF_036934945.1 Oncorhynchus masou masou
CTATCTATCTATCTATCTATCTATCTATCTATCTATCTATCTATCTATCTATCTATCTATCTATCTATCTATCTATCTATCTATCAATTCAATTCAATTCAATGGGCTTTATTGGCATGGGAAACATGTGTTAACATTGCCAAAGCAAGTAAGGTATATAATATATAAAGTGAAATAAACAATAAAAATTAACAGTAGACATCACACATACAGAAGTTTCAAAACAATAAAGACATTACAAATGTCATATTATATATATATACAGTGTTTTTACAATGTGCAAATGGTAAAGGACACAAGATAAAATAAATAAGCATAGATATGTGTTGTATTTACAATGGTGCGTGTTCTTCACTGGTTGCCCTTTTCTCGTGGCAACAGGTCACAAATCTTGCTGCTCTGATGGCACACTGTGGAATTTCACCCAGTAGATATGGGAGTTTTTCAAAATTGGATTTGTTTTCGAATTCTTTGTGGATCTGTGTAATCTGAGGGAAATATGTCTCTCTAATATGGCTGCTATGAATAAGCAGGAGGTTAGGAAGTGGTGCTCATAGCTTCCACCTCATTTTAAAAGGTGTGAGCACATAGCCTGTCTTCCCTTGAGAGCTATGTCTGCCTACGGCGGCCTTTCTCAATAGCAAGGCTATGCTCGCTGAGTCTGTACATAGTCAAAGCTTTCTTAATTTTTGGTCAGTCACAGTGGTCAGGTATTCTGCCGCTGTGTACTCTCTGTAGGGCCAAATAGCATTCTAGTTTGCTCTGTTTTTTTGTTAATTCTTTCCAATGTGTCAAGTAATTATCTTTTTTGTTTTCTCATGATTTGGTTGGGTCTAATTGTGCTGCTGTCATGGGGATCTGTAGGGTGTGTTTGTGAACAGAGCCCCAGGACCAGCTTGCTTAGGGGACTCTTCTCCAGGTTCATCTCTGTAGGTGATGGCTTTGTTGTGGAAGGTTTGGGAATCACTTCCTTTTAGGTGGTTATAGAATTTAACTGCTCTTTTCTGGATTTTGATAATTAGTGGGTATCGGCCTAATTCTGCTCTGCATGCATTATTTGGTGTTCTACGTTGTACACTGAGGATATTTTTGCAGAATTCTGCGTGCAGAGTCTCAATTTGGTGTTTGTCCCATTTTGTGAAGTCTTGGTTGGTGAGCGGACCCCAGACCTCACAACCATAAAGGGCAATGGGCTCTATGACTGATTCAAGTATTTTTAGCCAAATCCTAATTGGGTATGTTGAAATTTATGTTCTTTTGATGGCATAGAATGCCCTTCTTGCCTTGTCTCTCAGATCGTTCACAGCTTTGTGGAAGTTACCTGTGGCGCTGATGTTTAGGCCAAGGTATGTATAGTTTTTTGTGTGCTCTAGGGCAACAGTGTCTAGATGGAATTTGTATTTGTGGTCCTGGTGACTGGACCTTTTTTGGAACACCATTATTTTGGTCTTACTGAGATTTACTGTCAGGGCCCAGGTCTGACAGAATCTGTGCATAAGATCTAGGTGCTGCTGTAGGCCCTCCTTGGTTGGTGACAGAAGCACCAGATCATCAGCAAACAGCAGACATTTGACTTCAGATTCTAGTAGGGTGAGGCCGGGTGCTGCAGACTTTTCTAGTGCCCGCGCCAGTTCGTTGATATATGTTGAAAGAGGGTGGGGCTTAAGCTGCATCCCTGTCTAACCCACGACCCTGTGTGAAGAAATTTGTGTGTTTTTTGCCAATTTTAACCGCACACTTGTTTGTGTACATGGATTTTATGATGTCGTATGTTTTACCCCAACACCACTTTCCATCAGTTTGTATAGCAGACCCTCATGCCAAATTGAGTCGAAGGCTTTTTTGAAATCAACAAAGCATGAGAAGACTTTGCCTTTGTTTTGGTTTGTTTGGTTGTCAATTAGGGTGTGCAGGGTGAATACATGGTCTGTTGTACGGTAATTTGGTAAAAAGCCAATTTGACATTTGCTCAGTACATTGTTTTCATTGAGGAAGTGTACGAGTCTGCTGTTAATGATAATGCAGAGGATTTTCCCAAGGTTACTGTTGACGATATTCCACGGTAGTTATTGGGGTCAAATTTGTCTCCATTTTTGTGGATTGGGGTGATCAGTCCTTGGTTCCAAATATTGGGGAAGATGCCAGAGCTAAGGATGATGTTAAAGAGTTTTAGTATAGCCAATTGGAATTTGTTGTCTGTATATTTGATCATTTCATTGAGGATACCATCAACACCACAGGCCTTTTGGGTTTGAGGGTTTTTATTTTGTCCTGTAACTCATTCAATGTTATTGGAGAATCCAGTGGGTTCTGGTAGTCTTTAATAGTTGATTCTAAGATCTGTATTTGATCATGTATATGTTTTTGCTCTTTATTCTTTGTTATAGAGCCAAAAAGATTGGAGAAGTGGTTTACCCATACATCTCCATTTTGGATAGATAATTCTTCGTGTTGTTGTTTGTTTAGTGTTTTCCAATTTTCCCAGAAGTGGTTAGAGTCTATGGATTCTTCAATTACATTGAGCTGATTTCTGACATGCTGTTCCTTCTTTTTCCGTAGTGTATTTCTGTATTGTTTTAGTGATTCACCATAGTGAAGGCGTAGACTCAGGTTTTCCGGGTCTCTATGTTTTTGGTTGGACAGGTTTCTCAATTTCTTTCTTAGAATTTTGCATTCTTCATCAAACCATTTGTCATTGTTGTTAATTTTCTTCGGTTTTCTATTTGAGATTTTTAGATTTGATAGGGAAGCTGAGAGGTCAAATATACTGTTAAGATTTTCTACTGCCAAGTTTACACCTTCACTATTACAGTGGAACGTTTTACCCAGGAAATTGTCTAAAAGGGATTGAATTTGTTGTTGCCTAATTGTTTTTTGGTAGGTTTCCAAACTGCATTCCTTCCATCTATAGCATTTCTTAATGTTACTCAGTTCCTTTGGCTTTGATGCCTCATGATTGAGTATTGCTCTGTTTAGGTAGACTGTGATTTTGCTGTGGTCTGATAGGGGTGTCAGTGGGCTGACTGTGAACGCTCTGAGAGACTCTGGGTTGAGGTCAGTGATAAGTAGTCTACAGTACTACTGCCAAGAGATGAGCTATAGGTGTACCTACCATAGGAGTCCCCTCGAAGTTTACCATTGACTATGTACATACCTCCAGCGTGCGACAGAGCTGCAGGAGTTGTGGCCGTTTTTGTTGGTTATGTTGTCATAGTTGTGCCTGAGGGAGCATACAGGGGAGGAATGCTGTCACCTCCAGGCAGGTGTTTGTCCCCCTGTGTGGAGGGTGTCAGGTTCTTGTGCGGTTCTGCATTAGGTCACCACAGACTGGTGCATGTCCCTGGGCCTGGAAGTGATTGATTTCCCCCTCCAGGATGGAGAAGCTGTCTTCATTAAAATATGGGGATCTAGTGGGGGGGATATAGGTAGCACACAGGAGGACATTTTTCTCTGTTAGAATAATTTCCTTTTGAATTTCTAGCCAAATGTAGAATGTTCCTGTTTTGATTAATTTAATGGGTGAGTTAGGTCTGCTCTATACCAAATTAGCATACCCCCTGAGTCCCTTCCTGTTTCACACCTGGTAGTTTGGTGGATGGGACTACCAGCTCTCTGTAACCTAGAGGGCATCCAGTGGGTCTGTCTCCTCTATACCAGGTTTCTTGCAGGATGACAATGTCTGTATACCGATTTCTTTGGTGAAGTCCGGGTTTCTGCCTCTTTCAGGCCAAAGGCAGATGACCTCAGGCCTTGGATATTCCAGGATGAAATAGTAAAGGCTTTTGTTCCATAAAGTGTCCATGTTGTTGGTTGTGGTTTGGCCTCTGGCTCTCTGAGCAGAGCTCTCTCTCTCTGTACATGCCATCTGGCTTCTCTCTGAGAGGGGGTCTGGGACTGCTTGCCTCTCTAACTACCTGGCTCTCTCTCTGGCTCTCTATTGAGGCCCTCTCTTGCGGGGTCTCTCTCTCTGGGCAGGAGTGGCATAGGTCTGATCTGAGGGGGCCTAAATGGGGTGTGGGCATGATTGACGTGGGGGTGTTGATTGGTTGGGGTAGGGGTGTGGATGTGTCTGGGTGTGCGGTGGTCTGGATGTAATTCCTCTTGGCGTGGGTCCTCTATGTGTAGGTCCAGGGGGGTCCTGCAGGTCTGGGAGGGTGTCTCGCTGGTCTGGGTGGGGTGTCTTTTGATCTGTTGCTCCTGTGTGAAGTGTTGGGGATACGTTTGAGAGCGATGTCCTTTAGAGTAGATGTCCTTTAGAGTAGATCTATCTATCTGTCTATCTGTCTATCTGTCTATCTGTCTATCTGTCTATCTGTCTGTCTGTCTGTCTGTCTGTCTGTCTGTCTGTCTGTCTGTCTGTCTGTCTGTCTGTCTGTCTGTCTGTCTGTCTGTCTGTCTGTCTGTCTATCTGCCTGCCTGCCTGCCTGTCTATCTGCCTGCCTGCCTGCCTGCCTGCCTGTCTATCTGTCTGTCTGTCTGTCTGTCTGTCTGTCTGTCTGTCTCTCTGTCTGTCTCTCTCTCTCTCTCTCTCCTCCCCAGCCTTCTCCAATTGGATGACTAACTACTCAGCCTGCCTGCCTGTCTGCCTGCCTGCCTCTCTCTCTCTCTCTCCTGCCTGCCTCTCTGCCTGCCTCTCTGTCTGCCTGCCTCTCTCTGTCTCTCTCTCTCTCTCTCTCTGCTCTCCCCAGCTTCTGTCTGTCTGTCTAACTACTCTGGTAACCATTCTTCTGCCTACCTGCCTTCCTGCCTGCCCGTCTGCCTGCCTGCCTGCCTCCTGCCTGCCTGTCTGCCTCTCTCCCTCCCCAGCCTGTCTGCCTGAATTGGATGACTAACTACTCAGAGTAACCATGCTGACTACACCGCCTGCCTGCCTCCTGCCTGCCTGCCTCTCTCTCTGAGGAACTGTCTCTAATTCAGGCTGCTCTCTGAGAATCTGTATCTCTTTCTCCCCAGCTTCTCCAGATTGGACCGCTGACTAACAACTCACTTTAACCAAATGTTGAAAATGGAATGAATTTTCTTTGTTGGTCTCTTATCTTGTGGAAAAGGTTTTATGAAAAATTATAATTCCATAGGCTTCTGTTTTGGTGTGTGTTGTCAAGTATGTTGTTGAATCTGTATAACTTAAGTTTATGTGTGTATGTGATTTGTCTATTCATTTAGAAGGTAATACTTGCACTTGCATTCGCCTCATGACCATTTCTTGATCTTTAGTAAAACTAGACATACTTGATAACACATGTTTTTACTCTAATATTACAGTTGTTCCCAATTGTTTAGGGTCTAAAGCTGGCCCATGAGGCACAATGACCCACATCTGTCACTCATTTAGCAGAACCAGACACCAAATCTGAATTACTACAGGCACATGTTTTGCTTTGTTCTGTAGGGTTGCAGTTGAATAACATACTGGCCTGCTGCTCTCTCTGCTGTTCTGTTCTGTAGGGTCTAGGAGTGGAATAGACAGACTCCCTGCTCTGTTCTGGAGCGTCTAGAAGTGGAATAGACATACTGGCCTGCTGCTCTCTCTGCTGCTCTGTTCTGTAATGTTGATGAGTGGAATAGACAGACTGGCCTGATTTGCTCTCTCTGCTGTTCTGTTCTGTAGGGTCTAGGAGTGGAATAGACAGTTTCTTTGTCTCTCTGCTGTTCTGTTCTTTAAGGGTCTGGGAAAGTTAAGACAGACTGGCCTGCTGCTCTGTTCTCTTTGGGTTAGTGGAATCCAGACTGGCCTGCTGCTCTCTCTGCTCCTCTGTTCTGTAGGGTCTAGGAGTCTTCAGACTGGCCTGCTGCTCCTCTCCTCTGAGGGTCTAGGAGTAGAATAGACAGACTGGCTTTTCCTCCTAGGAGTGGAATAGACAGACAGCCTGCTCCCTCCTCAGTGGAATAGACAGACTGGCTTTATGCTCTGTTCTGTAGGTGTCTAGGAGTGGAATAGACTCTGGCCTGCTGCTCTGTTCTGTGTGTCTGAAAGGAGTGGAATAGACAGACTGGCCTGCTCTCTGTTCGGTAGGGGTCTGTGGAATAGACAGACCCTCTGCTCTGTTCTGTACACAGTGGAATAGACAGACTGGCCTGCTGCTCTCTCACTGTTCTGTTCTGTAGGGTCTACACACATAGACAGACTGGCCTGCTGCTCTCTCTGCTGTTCTGTTCTGGTCTATTAGTGGAATAGACAATTTGGCCTCCTGCTCTCTCTGCTGCTCTGTTCTGTGAGGTCAGAGTGGAATGCACACAGCCCATCACTTCATCCCTATCACGTCCCTAATCAGTGTTGTAAGACCCTGTCTTCAGACTCTGTAATCTTCCATGAGACAAACTCAGATGAAATCGTGAACACACACCAGTCCCAGTTTAGTAGAGTTTCTACTGCTTCAACCTGGGTCAGCATGTTACTGATCACACTCACGTATTATATGCTCATACAAGAGTCCTGACTGCAGCTCATACAACAACGCAACAACACACACTCATTTCACACAACAACACACACAGCTCATACAACAACACACACGCTCATACAACAACACACACACAACAACACACACACACACAACATACACACGCTCACACTACACACTGCACATGCACACGTCTCAGAGCAGGCAGCTTCTCATAAAAATAAGGCCGAAAATGACACTCTGATATCTCCATCATTTCCCCGCCCATTTAATCAAGATCCATGGTCTATGAACGTGTGTGTGTGTGTGTGTGTGTGTGTGTGTGTGTGTGTGTGTGTGTGTGTGTGTGTGTGTGTGTGTGTGTGTGTGTGTGTGTGTGTGTGTGTGTGTGTGTGTGTGTGTGTGTGTGTAAAGTATGCAGCGTGTGTGTGTGTGCATGTGTGTGTGTGTGTGAGGAAAAACTTTTGTGAATTAGTGCCTGTCACATCGTTAAATACTCCGTCTTCAAATATATGATCATGTTTCATCAAGCTGCACTCTGGGGTTCAATACACAATCTAACTCAAGGTCCTCTTGGACCGAAGCCTCAGAAAAGCCTGCGTTAGAGCTTTAGCCTGGAGGAACAAGATGGCAGCCAGCTAAGCAGCTAAGAAAAGTGATGATTTCAGACAAAAATATGTCAGAAAGAAACATTTCTTCCCCCAAACTAGTAAGAATTTACTAAAAAAAAATTCTATTTTTTTTTATTTTTATAATTACAACTAAAAGTACCAAAAAAGTTACTAGAATACAAAGAGCAGTAAACTCAAAGACACAAAGACACAGTCTAGATATTAGCAGGACACAGTCTAGATATTAGCTGGACAGTCTAGATACAGTGCCTTGCGAAAGTATTCGGCCCCCTTGAACTTTGCGACATTTTGCCACATTTCAGGCTTCAAACATAAAGATATAAAACTGTATTTTTTTATGAAGAATCAACAACAAGTGGGACACAATCATGAAGTGGAATGACATTTATTGGATATTTCAAACTTTTTTAACAAATCAAAAACTGAAAAAATGGGCGTGCAAAATTATTCAGCCCCCTTAACTTAATACTTTGCAGATATCAGCAGGACACAGTCTAGATGTCAGCAGGACACAGTCTAGATGTCAGCAGGACACAGTCTAGATGTCAGCAGGACACAGTCTAGATATCAGCAGGACACAGTCTAGATGTTAGCAGGACACAGTCTAGATGTCAGCAGGACACAGTCTAGATGTCAGCAGGACACAGTCTAGATGTTAGCAGGACACAGTCTAGATATTAGCAGGACACAGTCTAGATGTCAGCAGGACACAGTCTATATGTCAGCAGGACACAGTCTAGATGTTAGCAGGACACAGTCTAGATGTTAGCAGGACACAGTCTAGATGTCAGCAGGACACAGTCTAGATGTCAGCAGGACACAGTCTAGATGTCAGCAGGACAGTCTAGATGTTAGCAGGACACAGTCTAGATGTTAGCAGGACACAGTCTAGATATCAGCAGGACACAGTCTAGATGTCAGCAGGACACAGTCTAGATGTCAGCAGGACGGTCAAATAAAAAGATACAGTGACTGGGCCTACAGAGAAACATTTGACAGTAAATACAGTGGAAATATAGAAAGCATTCACACCCCTTGAGTTATTCCACATTTTTTTGTGTTTAGATGGCTGTGTCTTTGCTATAAAGGTTCTCAGTTGCCATTATGTATGCAGTCTCGGAGTATTCATTTATAGACACTGAATTGATCTGATAGTCAAACAGGGCTATGGTGAAGCTCATATAATTAAAGATGGACTTTGTGATAACTCTGACTTGTGTGTGGTAACTCTGACTTGTGTGTGATAACTCTGACTTGTGTGTGGTAACTCTGACTTGTGTGTGATAACTCTGACTTGTGTGTGGTAACTCTGACTTGTGTGTGATAACTCTGACTTGTGTGTGATAACTCTGACTTGTGTGTGATAACTCTGACTTGTGTGTGATAACTCTGACTTGTGTGTGGTAACTCTGACTTGTGTGTGATAACTCTGACTTGTGTGTGATAACTCTGACTTGTGTGTGATAACTCTGACTTGTGTGTGATAACTCTGACTTGTGTGTGATAACTCTGACTTGTGTGTGGTAACTCTGACAGCCTGAACTCTAAATGTATTAAATATATACAGTGCCTTGCGAAAGTATTCGGCCCCCTTGAACTTTGCGACCTTTTGCCACATTTCAGGCTTCAAACATAAAGATATAAAACTGTATTTTTTTGTGAAGAATCAACAACAAGTGGAACACAATCATGAAGTGGAACGACATTTATTGGATATTTCAAACTTTTTTAACAAATCAAAAACTGAAAAATTGGGCGTGCAAAATTATTCAGCCCCCCTTAAGTTAATACTTTGTAGCGCCAACGTTTGATGCGAATACAGCTGTAAGTCGCTTGGGATATGTCTCTAACAGTTTTGCACATCGAGAGACTGACATTTTTTCCCATTCCTCCTTTCAAAACAGCTCGAGCTCAGTGAGGTTGGATGGAGAGCATTTGTGAACAGCAGTTTTCAGTTCTTTCCACAGATTCTCGATTGGATTCAGGTCTGGACTTTGACTTGGCCATTCTAACACCTGGATATGTTTATTTTTGAACCATTCCATTGTAGATTTTGCTTTATGTTTTGGATCATTTTCTTGTTGGAAGACAAATCTCCGTCCCAGTCTCAGGTCTTTTGCAGACTCCATCAGGTTTTCTTCCAGAATGGTCCTGTATTTGGCTCCATCCATCTTCCCATCAATTTTAACCATCTTCCCTGTCCCTGCTGAAGAAAAGCAGGCCCAAACCATGATGCTGCCACCACCATGTTTGACAGTGGGGATGGTGTGTTCAGGCTGATGAGCTGTGTTGCTTTTATGCCAAACATAACATTTTGCATTGTTGCCAAAAAGTTCAATTTTGGTTTCATCTGACC
>NW_026999942.1:0-9389 GCF_036934945.1 Oncorhynchus masou masou
AGGTATTTATATATATAACCCTTTATTTAACCAGGTATTTATATATATAACCCTTTATTTAACCAGGTATTTATATATATTACCCTTTATTTAACCAGGTATTTATATATATAACCCTTTATTTAACCAGGTATTTATATATATAACCCTTTATTTAACCAGGTATTTATATATATAACCCTTTATTTAACCATGTATTTATATATATTACCCTTTATTTAACCAGGTATTTATATATATATATATAACCCTTTATTTAACCAGGTATTTATATATATATATATATAACCCTTTATTTAACCAGGTATTTATATATATATATTACCCTTTATTTAACCAGGTATTTATATATATAACCCTAACCCTTTATTTTACCAGGTATTTATATATATATATATATATATATATATATATATATATATATATAACCCTAACCCTTTATTTAACCAGGTATTTATATATATTACTCTTTATTTAACCAGGTATCTATATGTATAACCCTTTATTTAACCAAGTATTTATATATATAACCCTAACCCTTTATTTAACCAGGTATTTATATATATAACCCTAACCCTTTATTTAACCAGGTATTTATATATATAACCCTAACACTTTATTTAAACAGGTATTTATATATAAAACCCTTTATTTAACCAGGTATTTATATATAAACCCTAACCCTTTATTTAACCAGGTATTTATATATATAACCCTAACCCTTTATTTAACCAGGTATTTATATATATAACCCTTTATTTAACCAGGTATTTATATATATAACCCTAACCCTTTATTTAACCAGGTATTTATATATATAACCCTAACACTTTATTTAAACAGGTATTTATATATATAACCCTAACCCTTTATTTAACCAGGTATTTATATATATAACCCTAACCCTTTATTTAACCAGGTATTTATATATATAACCCTTTATTTAACCAGGTATTTATATATATAACCCTTTATTTAACCAGGTATTTATATATATATATATAACCCTGTATTTAACCTGGTATTTATATATATATAACCCTAACCCTTTATTTAACCTGGTATTTATATATATAACCCTTTATTCAACCTGGTATTTATATATATATAACCCTAACCCTATATTTAACCTGGTATTTATATATATAACCCTAACCCTTTATTTAACCAGGTATTTATATATATAACCCTAACCCTTTATTTAACCAGGTATTTATGTATAAAACCCTAACCCTTTATTTAACCAGGTATTTATATACATATAACCCTTTATTTATCCAGGTATTTATATATATATAACCCTAACCCTTTATTTAACCAGGTATTTATATATATAACCCTAACCCTTTATTTAACCAGGTATTTATATATATAACCCTTTATTTAACCAGGTATTTATATATATTACCCTAACCCTTTATTTAACCAGGTATTTATATACATATAACCCTTTATTTAACCAGGTATTTATATATATATAACCCTAACCCTTTATTTAACTAGGTATTTATATAATTTCCCTTATTTAATTAGGTATTTATATATAATTTCTTTATTTAATTAGTATTTATATATATATACTTATTTAATTATATTTTTATATATAATTTAAATTTCTTTATTTAATTAGGTATTTTATATATACTTTAATTTCTTATTTAATTTCGTGTATTTATATATAATTTCTTATTTAACCAGGTATTTATATATATATAACCCTTTATTTAACCAGGTATTTATATATATAAAACCCTTTATTTAACCAAGTATTTATATATATAACCCTCACCCTTTATTTAACCAGGTATTTATATATATAACCCTAACCCTTTTTTTAACCAGGTATTTATATATATATAACCCTTTATTTAACCAGGTATTTATATATATAACCCTCACCCTTTATTTAACCAGGTATTTATATATATAACCCCAACCCTTTATTTAACCAGGTATTTATATATATACCCCTCACCCTTTATTTAACCAAGTATTTATATATATAACCCTAACCCTTTATTTAACCAGGTAGGCCAGTTGAGAACAAGTTCTCATTTACAACTGTGACCTGGCCAAGATAAAGCAAAGCAGTTCCACATATACAACGACACAGAGTTACACGTGGAGTTAAACAAACATATAGTCAATAATACAGTAGAAAAAAATAAAAATAAAAAGTCAATATACAGTGACACCTGTATTTAATTGATTTTATTTGTCAAAATTACCGACAATGACAGCGGATGATATTGCCACTTCTATTTGCCGTCTCTTCAATCTAAGCCCAAAGGAAAGTGTCTCAAGCCCTCAGGCCTGTAGGGAAGCAAAAGACATTCCTCTACCCAAGAATAGCAAAGCACCCTTTTCTGGCTCAAACAGCCGACCAATCAGTCTGTTACCAACCCAAACCTAACTGTGCTTCAGACAGAGAGATCCTCCTCTCTCTACTGCCGCATACCGCTGTACCGGAGCGCCAAGTCAAGGTCCAGAAGGCTTCTCAACACTTGTTACCCCCATAAGACTCCTGAACAGGTAACCAAATGGTTACCTGGACTATTTGCACAAACCCTATTTTAAGCTACTGCTACTCTCTGTTTATCATATATGCATAGTCACTTTAACCATATGTACATGTACATAGTACCTCAATCAGCCTGACTAACCGGTGTCTGTATATAGCCTCGCTACTTCTATAGCCTCTCTACTGTATATAGCCTCTCTACTGTATATAGCCTCTCTACTGTATATAGCCTCTCTACTGTATATAGCCTCGCTACTGTATATAGCCTCTCTACTGTATATAGCCTCTCTACTGTATATAGCCTCTCTACTGTATATAGCCCCTCTACTGTATATAGCCTCGCTACTGTATATAGCCTCTCTACTGTATATAGCCTCTACTGTATATAGCCTCTCTACTGTATATAGCCTCTCTACTGTATATAGCCTCTCTACTGTATATACCCTCTCTACTCTATATACCCTCTCTACTGTATATAGCCTCAATACTGTACATAGCCTCTCTACTCTATATACCCTCTCTACTGTACATAGCCTCTCTACTGTATATAGCCTCTCTACTGTATATACCCTCTCTACTCTATATACCCTCTCTACTGTATATAGCCTCTCTACTGTATATAGCCTCTCTACTCTATATACCCTCTCTACTGTATATAGCCTCTCTACTGTATATAGCCTCTCTACTGTATATAGCCTCAATACTGTATATAGCCTCTCTACTGTATATAGCCTCTCTACTGTATATAGCCTCTCTACTGTATATACCCTCTCTACTCTATATACCCTCTCTACTGTATATAGCCTCTCTACTGTATATAGCCTCACTACTGTATATACCCTCTCTACTGTATATAACCTCTCTACTGTATATAGCCTCGCTACTGTATATACCCTCTCTACTCTATATACCCTCTCTACTGTATATAGCCTCTCTACTGTATATAGCCTCTCTACTGTATATAGCCTCTCTAATGTATATACCCTCTCTACTCTATATACCCTCTCTACTGTATATAGCCTCAATACTGTATATAGCCTCTCTACTCTATATACCCTCTCTACTGTATATAGCCTCTCTACTGTATATAGCCTCTCTACTGGATATACCCTCTCTACTCTATATACCCTCTCTACTGTATATAGCCTCTCTACTGTATATAGCCTCTCTACTGTATATACCCTCTCTACTCTATATACCCTCTCTACTGTATATAGCCTCTCTACTGTATATAGCCTCTCTACTGTATATAGCCTCAATACTGTATATAGCCTCTCTACTGTATATAGCCTCTCTACTGTATATAGCCTCTCTACTGTATATACCCTCTCTACTCTATATACCCTCTCTACTGTATATAGCCTCAATACTGTACATAGCCTCTCTACTCTATATACCCTCTCTACTGTACATAGCCTCTCTACTGTATATAGCCTCTCTACTGTATATACCCTCTCTACTCTATATACCCCTCTCTACTGTATATAGCCTCTCTACTGTATATAGCCTCTCTACTGTATATAGCCTCAATACTGTATATAGCCTCTCTACTGTATATAGCCTCTCTACTGTATATAGCCTCTCTACTGTATATACCCTCTCTACTCTATATACCCTCTCTACTGTATATAGCCTCTCTACTGTATATACCCTCTCTACTCTATATACCCTCTCTACTGTATTAAGCCTCTCTACTGTATGTAGCCTCTCTACTGTATATAGCCTCTCTACTGTATATAGCCTCACTACTGTATATACCCTCTCTACTGTATATAACCTCTCTACTGTATATAGCCTCGCTACTGTATATACCCTCTCTACTCTATATACCCTCTCTACTGTATATAGCCTCTCTACTGTATATAGCCTCTCTACTGTATATAGCCTCTCTAATGTATATACCCTCTCTACTCTATATACCCTCTCTACTGTATATAGCCTCAATACTGTATATAGCCTCTCTACTCTATATACCCTCTCTACTGTATATAGCCTCTCTACTGTATATAGCCTCTCTACTGGATATACCCTCTCTACTCTATATACCCTCTCTACTGTATATAGCCTCTCTACTGTATATAGCCTCTCTACTGTATATACCCTCTCTACTGTATATAGCCTCTCTACTGTATATAGCCTCTCTACTGTATATAGCCTCTCTACTGTATATACCCTCTCTACTCTATATAGCCTCTCTACTGTATATAGCCTCTCTACTGTATATAGCCTCTCTACTGTATATAGCCTCTCTACTGTATATAGCCTGTCTTTTTACTGTTGTTTTAATTTCTGTACTTACCTATTGTTCACCTAATACCTGTTTTGCACTGTTGGTTAGAGCCAGTAAGGAAGCATTTCACTGTAAGGTCTACTACACCTGTTGTATTCGGCGCACGTGACAAATAAACTTTGATTTGAGGTGCATGCCGCTACCTACTGTATGGGTTGGTAAACTATAGAAGAACAAAAAATCCACAATTCAAAACAGACACATACAATAAAAAAAAGTCACATTCAAATTCAAGTCACATCCTTTGACATTATGTTTTCGCCTCTGCTGTAAACTCATTGAGACCCCAAAAAGAGTTCTGCTGCACTCACAATAATTCACCTTTTTCTCCGATTATTTATCCGTTTTGTGATGTGTGTACAGTTTATGACCATTGCAATACATTTACATTACATTTACATTTAAGTCATTTAGCAGACGCTCTTATCCAGAGCGACTTACAAATTGGTGAATTCACCTTCTGACATCCAGTGGAACAGCCACTTTACAATAGTGCATCTAAGTCATTAAGGGGGGGGTGAGAAGGATTACTTATCCTATCCTAGGTATTCCTTGAAGAGGTGGGGTTTCAGGTGTCTCCGGAAGGTGGTGATTGACTCCGCTGTCCTGGCGTCGTGAGGGAGTTTGTTCCACCATTGGGGGCCAGAGCAGCGAACAGTTTTGACTGGGCTGAGCGGGAACTGTACTTCCTCAATGGTAGGGAGGCGAGCAGGCCAGAGGTGGATGAACGCAGTGCCCTTGCTTGGGTGTAGGGCCTGATCAGAGCCTGGAGGTACTGCGGTGCCGTTCCCCTCACAGCTCCGTAGGCAAGCACCATGGTCTTGTAGCGGATGCGAGCTTCAACTGGAAGCCAGTGGAGAGAGCGGAGGAGCGGGGTGACGGGAGAGAACTTGGGAAGGTTGAACACCCAGACGGGCTGCGGCGTTCTGGATGAGTTGTAGGGGTTTAATGGCACAGGCAGGGAGCCCAGCCAACAGCGAGTTGCAGTAATCCAGACGGGAGATGACAAGTGCCTGGATTAGGACCTGCGCCGCTTCCTGTGTGAGGCAGGGTCGTACTCTGCGGATGTTGTAGAGCATGAACCTACAGGAACGGGCCACAGCGATGATGTTGGTTGAGAACGACAGGGTGTTGTCCAGGATCACGCCAAGGTTCTTAGCGCTCTGGGAGGAGGACACAATGGAGTTGTCAACCGTGATGGCGAGATCATGGAACGGGCAGTCCTTCCCCGGGAGGAAGAGCAGCTCCCGTCTTGCCGAGGTTCAGCTTGAGGTGGTGATCCGTCATCCACACTGATATGTCTGCCAGACATGCAGAGATGCGATTCGCCACCTGGTCATCAGAAGGGGGAAAGGAGAAGATTAATTGTGTGTCGTCTGCATAGCAATGATAGGAGAGACCATGAGGTTATGACAGAGCCAAGTGACTTGGTGTATAGCGAGAATAGGAGAGGGCCTAGAACAGAGCCCTGGGGGACACCAGTGGTGAGAGCGTGGCGAGGAGACAGATTCTCGCCACGCCACCTGGTAGGAGCGACCTGTCAGGTAGGACGCAATCAAGCGTGGGCGCGCGGAGATGCCCAACTCGGAGAGGGTGGGAGGAGGATCTGATGGTTCACAGTATCGAAGGCAGCCGATAGGTCTAGAAGGATGAGAGCAGAGGAGAGAGAGTTAGCTTTAGCAGTGCGGAGCGCCTCCGTGATGCAGAGAAGAGCAGTCTCAGTTGAATGACTAGTCTTGAAACCTGACTGATTTGGATCAAGAAGGTCATTCTGAGAGAGATAGAGGGAGAGCTGGCCAAGGACGGCACGTTCAAGAGTTTTGGAGAGAAAAGAAAGAAGGATACTGGTCTGTAGTTGTTGACATCGGAGGGATCGAGTGTAGGTTTCTTCAGAAGGGGGTGCAACTCTCGCTCTCTTGAAGACGGAAGGGACGTAGCCAGCGGTCAGGGATGAGTTGATGAGCGAGGTGAGGTAAGGGAGAAGGTCCCCGGAAATGGTCTGGAGGAGAGAGGAGGGATAGGGTCGAGCGGGCAGGTTGTTG
This sequence comes from Oncorhynchus masou masou, assembly GCF_036934945.1. Classification (NCBI taxonomy): domain Eukaryota; kingdom Metazoa; phylum Chordata; class Actinopteri; order Salmoniformes; family Salmonidae; genus Oncorhynchus; species Oncorhynchus masou. The sequence goes on from NW_026999942.1 coordinate 6,854, forward strand.
GGCGGCCGGCCGTCACAAGAAGCGAGATTTCATCTGGAGAGAGAGGGGAGAAAGAGGTCAGAGCACAGGGTAGGCAGTGTGAGCAGAACCAGCGGTGTCGTTTGACTTAGCAAACGAGGATCGGATGTCGTCGACCTTCTTTTCAAAATGGTTGTGAAGTCATCTGCAGAGAGGGAGGGAGGGGGGAGGGGAGGAGGATTCAGAGGGGAGGAGAAGGTGGCAAAGAGCTTCCTAGGGTTAGAGGCAGATGCTTGGAATTTAGAGTGGTAGAAAGTGGCTTTAGCAGCAGAGACAGAGGAGGAAAATGTAGAGAGGGAGGGAGTGAAAGGATGCCAGGTCCGCAGGAGGCGAGTTTTCCTCCATTTCCGCTCGGCTGCCCGGAGCTCTGTTCTGTGAGCTCGCAATGAGTCATCGAGCCACGGAGCGGGAGGGGAGGACCGAGCGGCCTGGAGGATGGGGACATAGAGAGTCAAAGGATGCAGAAAGGAAGAGAGGAGGGTTGAGGAGGCAGAGTCAGGAGAAAGGTTGGAGAAGGTATGAGCAGAGGGAAGAGATGAAAGGATGGAAGAGGAAAGAGTAGCGGGGGGAGAGAGAGCGAAGGTTGGGACGGCGCGATACCATCCGAGTAGGGGCAGTGTGGGAAGTGTTGGATGAGAGCGAGAGGGAAAAGGATACAAGGTAGTGGTCGGAGACTTGGAGGGAGTTGCAGTGAGGTTAGTGGAAGAACAGCATCTAGTAAAGATGAGGTCGAGCGTATTGCCTGCCTTGTGAGTAGGGGGGGGAAGGTGAGAGGGTGAGGTCAAAAGAGGAGAGGAGTGGAAAGAAGGAGGCAGAGAGGAATGAGTCAAAGGTAGACGTGGGGAGGTTAAAGTCGCCCAGGACTGTGAGAGGTGAGCCGTCCTCAGGAAAGGAGCTTATCAAGGCATCAAGCTCATTGATGAACTCTCCGAGGGAACCTGGAGGGCGATAAATGATAAGAATGTTAAGCTTGAAAGGGCTGGTAACTGTGACAGCATGGAATTCAAAGGAGCGATAGATAGATGGGTAAGGGGAGAGAGAGAGAATGACCACTTGGGAGAGATGAGGATCCCGGTGCCACCACCCCGCTGACCAGAAGCTCTCGGGGTGTGCGGAACACGTGGGCGGACGAAGAGAGAGCAGTAGGAGTAGCAGTGTTATCTGTGGTGATCCATGTTTCCGTCAGTGCCAGGAAGTCGAGGGACTGGAGGGAGGCATAGGCTGAGATGAACTCTGCCTTGTTGGCCGCAGATCGGCAGTTCCAGAGGCTACCGGAGACCAGGAACTCCACGTGGGTCGTGCGCGCTGGGACCACCAGATTAGGGTGGCCGCTGACCACGCGGTGTGGAGCGTTTGTATGGTCTGTGCAGAGAGGAGAGAACAGGGATAGATAGACACATAGTTAACAGGGTACAGAAGAGGCTACGCTAATGCAAAGGAGATTGGAATGACAAGTGGACTACACGTCTCGAATGTTCAGAAAGTTAAGCTTACGTAGCAAGAATCTTATTGACTAAAATGATTGAAATGAAACAGTACTGCTGGAGTAGGCTAGCTGGTAGTGGCTGCGATGTTGACACTACACTAATCAAGTCGTTCCGTCGAGTGTAATAGTTTCTACAGTGCTGCTATTCGGGGGCTAGCTGGCTAGCTAAAGGTTGATTGCGTTCCGTTACTTAAAAGAACGACAATAGCTGGCTGGCTAACCTAGAAAATCGCTCTAGGCTACACAATTGTCTTAGATACAAAGACGGCTATGTAAGCTAGCTGGCTACGATCAAACAAAACAAACCGTTGTACTGTAATAGTTACTACAGTGCTGCTATTTCGGGGCTAGCTGGCTAGCTACGTTAGAAGAACGACAATAGCTGGCCAGCTAACCTAGAAAATCGCTCTAGACTACACAATTGTCTTAGATACAAAGACGGCTATGTAGCTGGCTAGCTACGATCAAACAAATCAAACCGTTGTACTGTAATGAAGTGAAATGAAAATGTGATACTACCTGTGGAACGACGGAATGTTGACCGGGTAGTTGGAGTTCAATTCGGTAGAGGTTGGCTAGCTGTTGGCTAGCTAGCTAGCAGCATTTCCTACGTTAAGGGCGACAAATAGCTGGCTAGCTAACCTCGGTAAATTAAGATAATCACTCTAAGTCTACACACTCTAAAACTGCACAATTATCTTGGATACGAAGACAACTATGTAGCTAGCTGACACTACGCTAATCGAGTCGTTCAGTTGAGTGTAATAGTTTCTACAGTGCTAGTGGACAGTGGATGTTAGCTAGCTGCTAGCTGCTTAGCTAGCTGCTTAGCTAGCTGCTGGGCAGATACGTTAGGACGACGAAATACGATAATTATGCAATTGTCGTTGATACAAAGACGCGGCTATGTAGCTGGCTAAGAAGAAATTGCTAAGATTAGACAAATCAAACCGTTGTACTATAAACGAAGTGTAATGAAGTGTAATGAAAAGTTATAAAAAGTTATGCTACCTGCGGACCGAAGTGTAGATC
>NW_026999943.1:0-9389 GCF_036934945.1 Oncorhynchus masou masou
CTGGCTGTAGTCCTGTCTACCAGTATAACACATCAGTACCACTGGCTGTAGGCCTGTCTACCAGTATAACACATCAGTACCACTGGCTGTAGGCCTGTCTACCAGTATAACACATCAGTACCACTGGCTGTAGGCCTGTTCTACCAGTACAACACATCAGCACCACTGGCTGTAGGCCTGTCTACCAGTATAACACATCAGTACCACTGGCTGTAGGCCTGTCTACCCAGTATAACACATCAGTACCACTGGCTGTAGGCCTGTCTACCAGTATAACACATCAGTACCACTGGCTGTAGGCCTGTCTACCAGTATAACACATCAGCATTACAGGACAGACATTATTAACCAACAATACCTCAGAACGGTACATGGCTGTAGGCACCGCCAGACGCAGGAGGCCGAAGCAGCCAATAAAACAGGCCACCAGAAACTAGAGAGAGAAAGTGAAAGAGAGAGAGAATTAAACAATTTTCTGTCCAATAAAGTTACTGTGTGACTCAGTGAATCGTTGAACAAAACAGGTTAGGAAACGGTAAGTGTCTTTCCTAACCCAATGTCGTAATACGCTATAAAACAGGATATCAGGGTGGTTTCCCAGACACAGACTGGGTCTAGTTCTGGACTAAAAAGCAAGCTCAAGTAGGCATCTTCATTGAAAACCAGTTTTTAGTCCATAACTGGGGTTCATTTGTGTCTGGGAAACCGTGACATATTGTATATTGTTCTGTCTCTATGGTCGTAGTTGTCTGTTTGAATGTGAACTCAGCTCGTCGCAGTAGAACCCCTCACCACGATCAGGGGAATTCTCTTCTCTCTGTGTGCTCCGTACGCCCCGAGCAGAGACATGGCCATGGTGACGCCTCCTACCAGATACATCACCAGAAACCCTTTGGTCTGGTTCTCCAACTGAAAAACAATACAACATCCATGGTGTGTCTCAGTGCCCCATTATGACATCACAATAGCCCACGTTACTTCTGGGTTTCTGGACACGTTTTTAGTCAGATGTCTTTTTTTAATGGCAGGTTTAAAAGTCCTAACAACTAACAAAGCAATGCCTACGTTCCTAATAGGCAAAAATCACTTTATTTTTTATTTTTTATTATTGCACGGTAGACCTATAATTCTTGTATAGGACAGTACTTTAGGAACATTGACTTTGCACACGAGAGTTCACTTTGTGCATATATAGCTAACCAATAAGGAAGTATAGTTATCGTCTACTACATAAACTGTTGACACATGTACCAGTTTTTCAGATGCTGAAGCGTTTAATGCTTATGAGTAACTGTATGTTTCCACTTTTGTTTTTTCAAAATAGAGAAATTATATAATCAAAATGAATTATCTTTGGTAAGAATTCATTCAATATCCATATATATTTATTCGTAAAATTCAGTTTGGATGTAATTTGAACTTTGAGCCCATTTAGCTCTTGTCTAGGGTGTTACGTGTGCGGCTTTAAACTTCTTCGACGCTCAAACCGCATGTAACGCCACGGACCAGAGCTAGATCCCATTTTACCTCTGAAGTGCTGTCATTGTAGACGAATTGACCCAGAAGTCCCAGGCCGATAATCACACCTCCAACGATCTAAAGAAAAACATCCCATTCACTATCAAATAACATAATGTAATAAAACACGTCTTTAAAGCCATATTTAACCGGATGTGAAGTTGGATTATACAACTTTATACAACATGGAGAGACACGTAGGAAAGTGGATAGAAACCATATAATTTCACACAGACAGGCTACAAACATTTTGAAACTAACTTTTATGGGCAGAAGTGTTTGGTGAAGAAGATACACGAACTTGTTGTTTTACTGCGCAGTTGATTACAATCGAAAGTAACCTTAAAGTATCGCCTACTGAGTTAATCACATGTTCCTACTTTTATTTACAAATAAAGAGTTGCTAACTTACCGCAAACAGCAGGTTGAAGAAGACAAAAAGGCGTTGGAAACAGCTATTAAGTTTAGCCATTGTCGTGTTTATCAGGTACACACTTCAGCTCTCAGAAAACGAACTCTACCTGTCTGTGCTGCTCGTGAGGGCGTTAGTTTTCCGGGTAGCTGATGTGGTCGGCAGTACTGAGTTGGTTCCTGTAAATTACACTGTAACCAACAATGTATATAAACCCTGGATTGCGAGGGTATTTTTTTGCCATTGTCAGCCTTTGAAACCAACGGTCGGCCATGTTGGAACTCCCCGGTACGGCCAGTCCTCCCACAAGAATGAATGGAGATCTACAGTATTTATAAATAAAGGACAAAATTACATGTGTTAATACTTTTTGTTGTTGTAGTTGGGACAGTATCATTAGTCATCAAAAAAAATATATACTTTAAAGGAAATGTTGTTGTTTTTCTCCATTTTTTATTTGTATGATTAGCTCACATGATTTAATTTGAGCATTATGCATTAAGGTGTCTGTAATGGAATAAATGCTTTTCTAAAGATTCCAAAATACAATTACAACTGTGGGGGAATGCCAAGATGGAGGTTCAATGGCTTCAACACACACACCCTTAAAATCATCTAGTGTGTATATATATATATATATATAAGTCACATACCGTAAGCTTTTTTAATGTATATAAAAAAAGTACTGTAAATTACAACACAACGTAACAACAAAAACATAGGACATCACTACACGTAAGCACAGACGAAGGAAGTAGCAGACATGTCACAGGGCCTATAAAGCTGAAGCATCCGTTTAGATTTTGAACGTTTTCTCACCACCAAATGGTAGTTCAGTCGTGGGTATATGAGTGGGAGAGGACGGAACGACGTGAAACTGGGCAGACGTTCTGCTACTTTTTCTCATCGATGAAACATTTCACCTCAATATATTTTATGTTCCCTAAACTACAATATGTTACAAACACAGTGAAGTAAGTGTTAAAGACTTGACGATTCTCCAAATATTTAAATGAAAATGTTTAGAAAGTGTGCAAGGTCGAATTGCATTTGTGCACAAGCGCAGTTCACAGAGTAGGCGTTCCCTAATGGAAATATGCAAATACACGCTACAACGCGCCAATAGGATCTCGCTCGCTCTGCTTGGCTTTAACCACCTTGCTTGTTCTGCCACTTCTTTATTTGCTCGCACTGTAAACAGCACAGATGAACTATCTTGGGTTAGTTATAATTCGCTGTATCTAGGCCTGTCCTGCATCATCTAAAGTATTTTTTCCAGTGTTTACAAACTTGCCTACCGACATTTCACTGGATGGATATAGCAGAACGAATATGAAAATATATTTTAGTTTTTTACAGAGATACATTACACCAACTCTAGACTCAAATCAAATGTGAAAGTTTATTAAATCAAATACTATATTATTGCCGGTGTAGCAAAATGCTTGAAAGACATCACAGGCTGGTGAGAGAGAAAGACAGAAGAAAGACAGAGAGTGAGTAGAGGAGAGAGGAGAGAGCAAATGAGCACGCGATAGAAGACAAGAGAAATAAAGATTTGGTTAATTGATCCAAAGGCTGAGCTAGAATAGGGTCTTAGTCTTCTGGGACCCAGGTTATTAACTGTAGTCCATGTAATGAGGAGAGACTGGGTCAGAATAGAGTCTTAGTCTCCTGGGACCCAGGTTATTAACTGTAGTCCGTAATGAGGAGAGACTGGGTCGGAATAGGGTCTTAGTCTCCTGGGACCCAGGTTATTAACTGACTGTCTGTAGTCCAGAATGAGGAGAGATTGGGTCAGAATAGGGTCTCTCTCTCTCTCTCTCTCTCTCTCTCTCTCTCTCTCTCTCTCTCTCTCTCTCTCTCTCTCTCTCTCTCTCTCTCTCTCTGAGTCTCTCTCCCTTTGTCTCTGTCAGGATTTGGCCAGGGTTGTTCCGGTTTTGGCCACTAGATGCCCCCATTGTGCCTTTTGACCCTTTTGATTTCCCTTGTTCCCAGTTATTATTTGCACCTGTGCCTTGTTTCCCTTGATTGTATTTAAACCCTTAGTTTTCCTCAGTTCTTTGCTCTGTGTTTGTATGTTAGCACCCAGCCATGCTGTGAACGCTTGTTTCTCTAGTTGGAGTTTCTTGAGGTACTTTGGTTTTGTTCTGGTTTATTTTTGATTATTCTTTTGAGTTTTTTTTTGTTTTTTTTTATTTATTTTTTATTTCACCTTTATTTTTTTCCCCTGCTGTTTTAACCAGGTAGGCTAGTTGAGAACATTTTTTATTTCACCTTTATTTAACCAGGTAGGCTAGTTGAGAACAAGTTCTCAATTGCAACTGCGACCTGGCCAAGATAAAGCATAGCAGTGTGAACAGACAACACAGAGTTACACATGGAGTAAACAATTAACAAGTCAATAACACAGTAGGAAAAAAAAGAGTCTATATACATTGTGTGGTCAAAAGGTATGAGGAGGGAGGCAAATAATTACAATTTTGCAGATTAACACTGGAGTGATAAATGATCAGATGGTCAAGTACAGGTAGAGATATTGGTGTGCAAAAGAGCAGAAAAGTAAATAAATAAAAACAGTATGGGGATGAGGTAGGTAAAATTGGGTGGGCGATTTACGATAAGACTATGTACAGCTGCAGCGATCGGTCAGCTGCTCAGATAGCAGATGTTTGAAGTTGGTGAGGAGATAAAAGTCTCCAACTTCAGCGATTTTTGCAATTCGTTCCAGTCACAGGCAGCAGAGAACTGGAACGAAAGGCAGCCAAATGAGGTGTTGGCTTTAGGGATGATCAGTGAGATACACCTGCTGGAGCGCGTGCTACGGGTGGGTGTTGCCATCGTGACCAGTGAACTGAGATAAGGCGGAGCTTTACCTAGCATGGACTTGTAGATGACCTGGAACCAGTGGGTCTGGCGACGAATATGTAGCGAGGGCCAGCCGACTAGAGCATACAAGTCGCAGTGGTGGGTGGTATAAGGTGCTTTAGTGACAAAACGGATGGCACTGTGATAAACTGCATCCAGTTTGCTGAGTAGAGTGTTGGAAGCTATTTTGTAGATGACGTCGCCGAAGTCGAGGATCGGTAGGATAGTCAGTTTTACTAGGGTAAGTTTGGCGGCGTGAGTGAAGGAGGCTTTGTTGCGGAATAGAAAGCCGACTCTAGATTTGATTTTCGATTGGAGATGTTTGATATGAGTCTGGAAGGAGAGTTTACAGTCTAGCCAGACACCTAGGTACTTATAGATGTCCACATATTCTTAGATGTCCACATGTTCTTACCACTTTGTGGATTTTCCTTGTGTCTGGGAGGATATAAAAAAAATGTCTTTATTAAATCACCGTCTCTATTACTGCTGTGTCTGCCTCATCTTCTGGGTTCTGCCGACTATTAGTGGCTCAGTTTACTAAGTGACTGTTTCTCACACCGGAGACCCGAGTTTGTAACTGGGTCCTGACAGTCTCTGTCTCTCTCCCAACACTGGTCCCAGCTCCGGAACACAGGCAGCACCAATACTGGTCCCAGCTCCGGAACACAGGCAGCACCTATACTGGTCCCAGCTAATGGAACACAGGCAGCACCTATACTGGTCCCAGCTAATGGAACACAGGCAGCACCTACACGGGTCCCAGCTAAAGGAACACAGGCAGCAACCATACTGGTCCCAGCTGAGGAAGGTATTTTTACATTGTAAATAATTGCTGTTCGTGTGATTAATAGTAGTTTGTGTGATTAGTAGTAGTTTGTGATTAAAGGGAAGTAGAATGAGACTTTATGTCTCAAGGATGTTTTTGTATTGTAGGGTTGTAGTCATAGAAGGAAGTTGTATACTCGCCTGTGGTTGGTTCTGGGGAACTAGAAAGCTTGTGGCTGGAAATCACATATTCTAACAGCACGAAGATGAGGAAGAGGCGGCAGAGAAGAGGAAGTGATGCCAACAGCGGTTGAGAATGTCAAAACACTTGGGTCCTGGTTAGCAGAAAATCATGACCTTAATCAGGTGAAAGGGCCCTATCGAAAGTGCTGTCATGTTAGTGGAAAACTGCTGAAGTATATAATTGTATGGACGGGAGGAGTTTTGACAGGAGAGAGGTGCTGGGGGGTTTGACAGGAGAGAGTGCTGAGGAGAGGGGCGTTTGTGGGAGAGGTGTTGAGGACAGGGGCGTTTTGACAGGAGAGAGTGTTGAGGACAGGGTGTTGTGACTGGAGAGAGTGTTGAGGGGACGGGGGCGTTTTGACAGGAGGGAGTGTTGAGGACGGGAGTTTTGACAGGAGAGAGTGCTGGGGGGTTGACAGGAGAGAGTGCTGAGGACAGGGTGCGTTTTGACAGGAGAGAGTGTTGAGGACAGGGCGTTTTGACAGGAGAGAGTGTTGAGGGACAGGGCGTTGTGACAGGAGAGGGGTGTTGAGGACGGGGAGTTTTGACAGGAGAGAGTGTTGAGGACGGGGGCGTTTTGACAGGAGAGAGTGTTGAGGACGGGGGGAGTTTTGACAGGAGAGAGTGTTGAGGACGGGGGAGTTTTGACAGGAGAGAGTGTTGAGGACGGGGGAGTTTTGACAGGAGAGAGTGTTGAGGACGGGGAGTTTTGACAGGAGAGAGTGTTGAGGACGGGGAGTTTGACAGAGAGAGTGCTGAGGACAGGGGCGTTGACAGGAGAGAGTGTTGAGGACGGGGAGTTTTGACAGTAGGAGAGTGTTGAGGACAGGGGAGTTTTGACAGTAGAGAGTGTTGACAGGAGAGAGTGTTGAGGACAGGGAGTTTTGACAGAAGAGAGTGCTGAGGACGGGGGAGTTTTGACAGGAGAGAGTGCTGAGGACGGGGGAGTTTTGACAGGAGAGAGTGTTGAGGACGGGGGAGTTTTGACAGGAGAGAGTGTTGAGGACGGGGGGAGTTTTGACAGGAGAGAGTGCTGAGGACAGGGGAAGTTTTGACAGGAGAGAGTGTTGAGGACAGGGGGAGTTTTGACAGGAGAGAGTGTTGAGGACGGGGGAGTTTTGACAGGAGAGAGTGTTGAGGACGGGGGGGGTTGACAGGAGAGAGTGCTGAGGACAGGGGGAGTTTTGACAGAGAGAGTGTTGAGGACGGGGGTTTGACAGGAGAGAGTGTTGAGGACGGGGGGAGTTTTGACAGGAGAGAGTGTTGAGGACGGGGGAGTTTTGACAGGAGAGAGTGTTGAGGACGGGCGTTTGACAGGAGAGAGTGTTGAGGACGGGGGAGTTTTGACAGGAGAGAGTGTTGAGGACGGGGGGAGTTTTGACAGGAGAGAGTGCTGAGGACGGGTGGGGGTTGACAGGAGAGAGTGCTGAGGACAAGGGGGGAGGTTTGACAGGAGAGAGTGCTGAGGACGGGGGGGTTGACAGGAGAGGTTGCCTAGGACAGGGGGAGTTTTGACAGAAGAGAGTGCTGAGGACGGGGGAAGTTTTGACAGAAGAGAGTGCTGAGGGACGGGTGGGGGGGTTGACTGGAGAGAGTGCTGCATCACTCGAAAGGCCCGTATTCAGCTGTTGATTCCTTTGGGTATTTAAAAAGTCAAAAACACTGAGTTTTGAGTATTCTGTGATTAACGAGTTTATTGCAAATTGAGTTACAGTATGCAGCACCTACACTGGGCTCCACTGGTCAGGAAGGTATGCAGCACCTACACTGTGCTCCACTGGTCAGGAAGGTATGCAGCACCTACACTGTGCTCCACTGGTCAGGAAGGTATGCAGCACCTACACTGTGCTCCACTGGTCAGGAAGGTATGCAGTACTGAGCTCCACTGGACAGGAAGGTATGCAGTACCTACACTGTGCTCCACTGGCGTCCACTGGGACAGGAAGGTATGCAGCACCTACACTGGGCTCCACTGGTCAGGAAGGTATGCAGCACCTACACTGAGCTCCACTGGACAGGAAGGTATGCAGCACCTACACTGAGCTCCACTGGACAGGAAGGTAATGCAGCACCTACACTGAGCTCCACTGGTCAGGAAGGTATGCAGCACCTACACTGAGCTCCACTGGACAGGAAGGTATGCAGCACCTACACTGAGCTCCACTGGTCAGGAGGGTATGCAGCACCTACACTGAGCTCCACTGGTCAGGAAGGTTATGCACTACTGAGCTCCACTGGACAGGAAGGTATGCAGCACCTACACTGAGCTCCACTGGTCAGGAGGGTATGCAGCACCTACACTGAGCTCCACTGGTCAGGAAGGCATGCAGTACTGAGCCACTGTCAGCTGGTCAGGAAGGTATGCAGCACCTACACTGGGCTCCACTGGTCAGGAAGGTATGCAGCACCTACACTGAGCTCCACTGGTCAGGAAGGTATGCAGTACTGAGCTCCACTGGACAGGAAGGTATGCAGTACCTACACTGTGCTCCACTGGTCAGGAGGGTATGCAGCACCTACACTGAGCTCCACTGGTCAGGAAGGTATGCAGCACCTACACTGGGCTCCACTGGTCAGGAAGGTATGCAGCATCTACACTGAGCTCCACTGGTCAGGAAGGTATGCAGCACTGAGCTCCACTGGTCAGGAAGGTATGCAGCACCTACACTGGGCTCCACTGGTCAGGAAGGTATGCAGTACTGGGCTCCACTGGTCAGGAAGGTATGACACACCTACACTGGGCTCCACTGGACAGGAAGCTATGCAGCACTGGGCTCCACTGGTCAGGAAGGTATGAAACACCTACACTGGGCTCCACTGGACAGGAAGGTATGCAGCACCTACACTGAGCTCCACTGGACAGGAAGGTATGCAACAGCTACACTGAGCTCCACTGGACAGGAAGGTTTGCACCACTGAGCTCTACTGGACAGGAAGGTATGCAACACCTACACTGAGCTCCACTGGACAGGAAGGTTTGCACACACCTCGCAGTGAACTGCTCACTGGACAGGAAGGTATGCAACACCTACACTGAGCTCCACTGGACAGGAAGGTATGCAACACCTACACTGAGCTCCACTGGACAGGAAGGTATGCAACACCTACACTGAGCTCCACTGGACAGGAAGGTATGCAACACCTACACTGAGCTCCACTGGACAGGAAGGTATGCAACACCTACACTGAGCTCCACTGGACAGGAAGGTATGCAACACCTACACTGAACTCCACTGGACAGGAAGGTTTGCACCACTGAGCTCCACTGGACAGGAAGGTATGCAACACCTACACTGAGCTCCACTGGACAGGAAGGTATGCAACACCTACACTGAGCTCCACTGGACAGGAAGGTATGCAACACCTACACTGAGCTCCACTGGACAGGAAGGTATGCAACACTGAGCTCTACTGGACAGGAAGGTTTGCAACACTGAGCTCCACTGGACAGGAAGGTATGCAACACCTACACTGAGCTCCACTGGACAGGAAGGTATGCAACACCTACACTGAACTCCACTGGACAGGAAGGTATGCAGCACCTACACTGAGCTCCACTGGACAGGAAGGTATGCAACAC